>NW_026601596.1:0-43053 GCF_029448725.1 Salvelinus fontinalis
AATTGGATCAAGTAGGCCCTAATGGGGTGTAGTCAAGGAACCAAATGGAACCAAACCTACTTGAATTTGTCCAATAGAAACACTCGTATCTATTGCAAAACATTTTTAGTTGCAAACTGAACCAAACTGGAGAAAATGCAAACAGAACGAAACCTACCTGAATTTTTCGTGGCAAAACATTTTGCTGCAAAAAAGTTTTGCTATGTGTGCGAATAAAGAACACCCCAGGTGATTGAGGGAATATTGACAATAGCTTTAAATGTGTGATCAAAGCAGCACAAAATGGCTGCGTAATTTCAATTTGAGGTACCATGAGCATCAGTCAATAAAATAATCAAGTGGGTGTTTTCACCATCAGATATATGGATTTTCACCTGTAAGGCGTTGATCTGCCTCTCCTGCCTGGCTCTCTTCAGGAATACAAGGTCTGCCGGGGTAACCTCATAGCCCTGCATGCCTCTTATCAATGAGTAGGGGTCCTCTTCCAGCACACTGCCTGAACAGACTGAACATGTACATTGATAACATTTGGTGGATTGTGCTAATAATATATTTTTCTTTACAAGCTTCTGCACCATCATAAACCAAAGCATTAAACATTCAGATGTATAGACCTACAGTAGGATCATGTGACATAAAACAATATTAAAATGGATAAGAATTGGAACTTTAATGAAAGGTGTGTTCAGAGGACACAGGGGCACGTGCCCACTCAGATCTGTCCTGTTAATTAATATATATAGTTGAAGTCGGAAGTTTACATACACCTTAGCCAAATATATTTAAACACAGTTTCACAATTCCTGACATTTAATCCTAGTAAAAATTCCGTCTTAGGTCAATTAGGATCAACACTTTATTTTAAGAATGTGAAATGTCAGAATAATAGTAGCGAGAACGATTTATTTCAGCTTCTATTTCTTTCATCACATTCCCATTGGGTCAGAAGTTTACAAACACTCAATTAGTATTTGGTAGCATTGCCTTTAAATTGTTTCACTTGGGTCAAACGTTTTGGGTAGCCTTCCACAATAAGTTGGGAGAATTTTGGCCCATTCCTCCTGACAGAGCTGGTGTAACTGAGTCAGGTTTGAAGGCCTCCTTGCTCGCACACACTTTTTCAGTTCTGCCCACAAATTTCTATAGGAATGAGGTCAGGGCTTTGTGATGGCCAATCCAATACCTTGACTTTGTTGTCCTTTAGCCATTTTGCACAACTTTGGAAGTAGGCTTAGGTCATTGTCCATTTGGAAGACCCAATTGCGACCAAGCTTTAACTTCCTGACTGAAGTCTTGAGTTGTTGCTTCAATATATTTCACATAATTTTCATTCCTCATGATATTTTGTGAAGTGCACCAGTCCCTCCTGCAGCAAAGCACCCCCACAACATGATGCTGCCACCCCCGTGCTTCATGGTTGGGATGGTGTTCTTCAGCTTGCAAGCATCTCCCTTTTTCCTCCAAACATAGCAATGGTGGTTATGGCCAAACAGTACTATTTTTGTTTCATCAGACCAGAGGACATTTCTCCAAAAAGTACAATCTTTGTCCCCATATGCAGTTGCAAACCATAGTGTGGTTTTTTTTTTAATGGCGGTTTTGGAGCAGTGGCATCTTCCTTGCTGAGCGACCTTTCAGGTAATGTCGATATAGAACGTGTTTCAATGTGGATATAGATACATTTGTACCTGTTTCCTCCAGCAGCTTCACAAGGTCCTTTGCTGTTGTTCTGGGATTGATTTGCACTTTTCGCACCAAAATACGTTCATCTCTAGGAGACATAACACGTCTCCTTCCTGAGCGGTATGATGGCTGCGTGGTCCCATGGTGTTAATACTTCCGTACTATTGTTTGTACAGATGAACATGGTACCTTCAGGCATTTGGAAATTGCTCCCAAGGATGAACCAGACTTGTGGAGGTCTACAATTGTCTCAAGTCTTGGCTGATTTCTATTGATTTTCCCATGATGTCAAGCAAAGAGGCACTGAGTTTGAAGGTAGGCCTTGAAATACATCCACAGGTACACCTCCATTTAACTCAAATTATGTCAATTAACCTACCAGATGCTTCTTAAGCCATGACATTTTCTGGGATTTTCCAAGCTCTTTAAAAGGCACAGTCAACTTAGTGTATGTAAACTTCTGACCCACTGGAATTGTGATACAGTGAAATAATCTGTCTGTAAAAAATTGTTGGATAAATTATTTGTGTCATGCACAAAGTAGATGTCCTAATCGACTTGCCAAAACTATAGTTTGTTAACAAGAAATGTGTGGAGTGGTTGAAGAATGAGTTTTAATAACTCCAACATAGGTGTATGTAAACTTCAGACTTCAACTGTATATATAGTTGTCGTTTCTCTGAAATACTACGAGCCACCTAGGAATTTTATGAAGTTGATTTTGGCTAGCCCAGATAGGTTCTCAATCTCCCAACCTCATAACTAGCTACCAAGAAGCCATGTCAGGCTACTAATCAAGTTAGAGTAGCGAGCTTGTCTAACCATCTTAGCATTTCACGGTAGTCTAAACACGTTGTATTCGGCACATATGACAACTACAGAAATATTTGGCATGCCTGCTGGCAAGGTTGGTAGACTTTAGGAAAGAGAGCAATTACTAAATGAACTGAATAAGACTCACATTCCTTTCAATCTTTTACCCAGATATTAGCAAAAAAATTACCACCAGTCAGGAGGATACAGACAGCTCAAGAGGTATGGTTACATATGCAGAAAAATATACATTTTTGTACATAGAATTAAGCATAATGATTATGGCTCTAAATTGCAGGAAAAAGCCATTTCAGGCTAAATTATCCCACTTGCAGATGGGGCCTAGCCCCCCTCCAGACCACCCTCCAATCCTCACATACTTTGTGGCCCCTCAGATTTTGGGGGTGCATGACACCCCTGTGTGTGTTTATGTTTGTCACCTCAGACATATCAAATCACATATTGGTGCAAATATACAGCTACAGGATTGTGAACAATATGGAAAACACCCACGTGTGCTTGAAGTGATGCGAGACCGTCGGCACGTTTCTGTTTCTGCAGGCTCGATTGTGTAAAGGTCCATGGTCATATTTAGCGCGGGAGACAAGGGTTCTTGCCCAGCGGTGGTTTCAATCTGGATGGAAAGACAAAATTGTAAGGAATAGAAATTAGTTGGCTAGGCCAACCCTCCACAATAATTGGCTCAAGTTGGCCTACAAACTACAGTGCCTTCATAAAGTATTCACACCCCTTGATTTTACAGTTTGTTGTGATCAAATTTGGATTAAAATGTATTTAATTGACGTTTTGTCAATCAGACACAAAATACTCATGTCAAAGTGGAAGAAATTCAAACATTTGTAGAAAATGTACAACAAATAAAACAAGAATATATATCTTGATTAGATAAGTATTAAAACCCAGAGTCGATACGTTAGAATCACCTTTGGCATCAATTACACCTGTGAGTCTTTCTGGATGAGCTTTCCACTCCTGGATTGTTCTACATTTGTCCATTCCTCTTTTCAAAATTCTTCAAGCTCTGTGAAATGAGTTGTTGATCATTGGTAGACAACCATTTATAGGTCTTGCAATAGATTTTCAAGCAGATTTAAGTCAAAACTAACTCGGTCACTCAGGAACATTCACTCTTCTTGGTAAGCAACTCGTGTAGATTTGGCATTGTGTTTTAGGTTACAGTCCTGCTGAAAGATGAATTCATCTCCCAATGTCTGGTGGAAAGCAGACAACCAGGTTTTCCAATAGGATTTTGCCTGTACTTACCTGCGTTCCATTTTTTTAAATCCAGAAAAACTCCTCTGTCCTTAACGATTACAAGCATACCCATAACCTGATGTAGTCACCTCTATGCTTGAAAATATGGAGAGTGGTACTCAGTAATGTGTTGTATTGGATTTGCCCCACCCTGAAGAAGGCACAGTGATGCCAAAACGTTTGTGGTTTTTTACCTAAAATTACTGGGAGGTTATACAAACGGAGTGTGCGACTCTTTGTTTTTATAGCTTACAGTTTATTCTCCCTTAGTCAGCACATTTACACTAAATCATTTTTTCTGGGTGTGCACCAGCTCATATTTTTTATAGGATTTGCCCCAAACATAACACTTTGTATTCAGGACAAAGAGTTAAATTGCTTTGACACATTATTTTGCAGTATTACTGTAGTCACTTGTTGCAAACAGGAAGCATGTTTAGGAATATTTGTATTCTGTGCAGGCTTCCTTCTTTTCACTTTGGTTACTATTGTGGAGTAATTACAATGTTGTTGATCCAGCCTCAGTTCTCCTATCACAGCCATTCAACTCAAACTGTTTAAATGTAGCCTTTGATATCATGGTGAAATCCTTGAGCAGTTTCCTTCCTCTCCGACAAGTGGGTTAGGAAGGACGCCTGTACCTTTGTAGTGACTGGGTGTATTGACGCACCATCCAAAGTGTAATTAATAACTTCACCATGCTCAAAGGGATATTCAATGTCTACTTTTTACATGTTTAACCCATTTACCAATAGGTATCTTTTGTGAGGCATTGGAAAACCTTTCTGGCCTTTGTGGTAGAATCTGTGTTTGAAATTCACTTCTCGGCTGAGGGACATTACAGATACAGTAATTGTATGTGTGGGTTAGAAATTAGGTAGTCATTGAAAAATCATGTTAAACACTTGTTGCAGAGTCCATGCAACTTTATGTGACTTAAGCACATGTTTACTTATCTAGGCTTGCCATAACAAAGCAGTTGAATACTTAGACTCAAGGCATCAGCTTTTAATTAATTTGTGAAAATTCCTAAAAACATCATGATTCCACTTTGACATTATGGGGTATTGTGTGTACGCCAGGGACACAATTGCGACTGTAACAACAAAATGTAGGCGCTGTAAAACCCCAGTGCGCCTAGGCAGAAGTGTGGTGAATGAGATTCGGCCTACCGTTTGTATTTCAAAGCTCAAAGGCCAAGTTATTTTCAACTCTGACGTTGGCGGTGTCCTATGAAGTTGTCGTCCCAATGGAATATGATTTGAAGTGTCTTGAATGAGTCTACTGATCGCCGGTGAAACATTTGACTTGTGAGTAACTTTTTTCCCTTTGGTTGCATTTCTGTTTCTCCTCTTCGCAACGGAAATCTTTGAGAGATCCATTTTTCTTGTTGTGTTGAAACCTAAACTAGCCAAATTGCAACATTATGTTGACTAAACCATTCATAAAAATAAAAAGAGAAGAGGCGTTCTGTGACAATCGAATCAAAATCACCTGTTGGCGCGCACCTGTAACGCTCGCGAGGCCGTGGCTAAAAGCCAATTTATGCTTGATCCGAAAATGTGGTCTAGCGGGGCAGAGGCTAAATTGAGCTCTGTACCACATCGCTGTGCGCCTCTTAAATTTTGTAACAATGTGGGGGGCTCCGTATAGCTCTGCATTGATATGATTGGTTAACGGTAGGTGAGGGCAGAGGTCTGATCTGACAATACTGAGATATTAAATTATGTTGCAGGTTTTAAAAATATATCGTTTTTTTATAGCCTACTGTACATAAAAAAAGCATTCCTACAGTAGATGATATCTCAGACAGAGATACAGTAGGTGTGTGATAGTCCGTTTTCACCCTCAAAGCTCAGAGGGAGGCCAGAAAGCGGTGAGAGGAGACTAACAGGCCATTGGATGCTTCACTTGACATACATTTCACCATAATTTCACCATCAGAATCAGAAGGTACTTATTCACCAAGTACATTTACTCATACCCAGCAATAAACAAATATACAGACAGAGGAATTTACACAGTCAACATACATCATGTATAATATAAATACAGTAAACATAAAATATAATGGATGGTAAATTGCGTTGCTTGAAATTCTACCTTCCAGCAAGGCTAAATCATCCCTAAACAGCTGACTGTAAATGCCAAGGCACTTGGCACCTCTAAAAATGGTCGGGAGCAGGGAGACATCCAGGGGGGAAAACAGCAAAGATCAAATGGGCCAGCTGCAGATGAGAACATGTACTAGTAGTATATGACCAGTAGAGGGAGACAAGAGGTCGCACCTGCATTGAGGAATCATCAGTACTGTCGTTATAGAGGTGCGGGGGCTGCCTTATTCCACGTCCACGTCATCAACTAGTACTCAGGGAGTGAAAGAAATCAAATAAATAATGTTTTATTGTCACATACACCGGATAGGTGCAGACAGTGATATGTGTTGTTTTACAGGGTCAGCCATAGTAGTATGGCGCCCCTGGAGCAAATTAGAGGTAAGTGCCTTACTCAACAACATCAACATATTTTTCACCTTGTCTGCTCGGGTATCAAAATAGCATAATGCAGTGTCAACAGTTTCTACAGGAGTTGTCCTTTGAAGCCAGATCTGCCCTCTCCTCCTTGTCCACATCAGAGCCCTGTGCCACAACAATGGGACAGTGATGTGTACCTGGCCTTAGCGCTCAGACACCATCAGTAGCAGACAGCCACAATCTGCTTATGACCTGAAGCAGCAATATCAAATACTATGAGGAGACATTTTTATACAAATCTAAATAAAAGTGCATTTCATACTATGTTTATGAGCTAAAAAACACATGTTTTTGAACTGAGAACACACACACACCGCGTGCTTCCACCGAAACACAAGCCGTAAGGGAACAAATAGTGCATTTGGAAAGTTTTCAGACCGCTTTTTCCACATTTTGTTACATTACAGTGTTATTCTAAAATGGATTAAATCGTTTTTTTCCCTCATCCATCTACACACAATATCCCATAATGACAAACCATGCTCTGACATGTACGGTCAAGGATGATCCATAGAAACAGGATGCATCTGAGATCAATTTCAAGTCTCATAGCAAAGGGTCTTAATACCTATGTAAATAAGTAATACATTTGCTAAAGTTTCTAAAAACCTCTTTTCACTTTGTCATTATGGGGTATTTGGTGTAGATTGATGACACATTTATTTTATTTAATCCATTTTAGAATAAGGCTGTAACGTAACAAAATATGGACAAAGTCAAGGGGTCTGAATACTTTCCGAAAGCTCTGTATAGCCAAGCAGAACTGACAGCTAAGTTTAAACCTGCTCTTCATGCCGTCTGTCCGGCCAGGCTGAGGCTGAGGCACATGCTCAAGAGAGCTCCAGGAATGGAAGATGAGAGTGAATGCTGAGTCATAAATACTTCTGTTTTTAAACTGTCCAACCGGGTCCATCACACTGAGGAAGAGAACGGGGGGTGTAAATCTGAGCTTTACAACACTTGCTTCCCAGTAGGTTAGGGCCAAGGGAGGAGAAGAAGAGTCACATGGCTTTACACCCATCTACTCTTCCCCTGGGAGCAAGCCCCTTAGTTATTCCCCTGGGAACAAGCCCCTTAGTTATTCCCCTGGGAACAAGCCCCTTAGTTATTCCCCTGGGAACAAGCCCCTTAGTTCTTTCCCTGGGAACAAGCCCCTTACTTCTCCCCCTGGGAACAAGCCCCTTATTTCTCCCCCTGGGAACAAACCCCTTAGTTATTCCCCTGGGAACAAGCCCCTTAGTTCTCCCCCTGGGAACAAGCCCCTTAGTTCTCCCCCTGGGAACAAGCCCCTTAGTTCTCCCCCTGGGAACAAGCCCTTTAGTTCTTCCTCTAGACACCGAGAAGTTTTTTTTTTTTAATTATGTGAAGCAGAAATGTTGTTTAATACAGGCAAAGAAACAAAATATACATTTTAGCACTAGTTGGGAAGTTGGAAATTCCATATGGTATTGCACGTTTGCAGGATGAGCAATAGCTTTACAAATAAACTGTCAATGTGTTTTTTATTTTTTCCTCATCAAGCATCTGTAGCTCATTCTGTCAATAGCACACAGGGGCTGATTCCACTATCAGCAATGCTTCTTGCCCAGGCAGAACCAGGCAGTCACAGTGATGTCCTAAAAAGTGCATTAAACAGTCATCACATTGGGAATAGACAGTGGGGTAAAAAGGTAGTCTCCATAGGGTTATTTTACCCCTGCACCACCTGTTTCCTTCAACTGTATCGCATTAAGCTAACGCTGGCTGGAGAGAGCAGCTGTGAAGGGTCTTTCTGGGAAACATCTTTGCACCAGAGAGACTTTTATTAGCTATAATAGCCCATTTGTTATTGTGTGTGCATGTGTGTGTGTGTGTGTGTATATGTGTGTATGTATGTGTGCGTGTGTGTGTGTGTACTGTTAGAGTCATTTTGGGATGGAGCACTAGGCAACGTCATGTCTGGCAGGTACAATGAAAAGCACTTAACTTTGGCGGAGGTCAAAGGCATAGCATTGTGCAGCTCAGCAGCCATTAAGTGATGGACAACAAAATGGGAGGGATGGAGAGAGGATGAGGTCATAGAGTCCTTAAAGATCTAGCCTATAGGGGATAGGAGCTAGATGTTGTGCCTCATTACCCAGAGTACCCTAGTCTATAAGTCAGTGGTCTAGACCTGTGTGGGGTTGAATGACCCATACATCCTTCAGCTTTCATCATAAGTATAACTATCCGGAATGACCCATGGTACGCTTGAGGAGCATGCCCCTCTCTGGTTACCAGTTTGGTATTGGAGTCTATTTCTGGAATCCTCTCCCTCTCTCTCTCCCTCTCTCTCTCCCTCTCTCCCTCTCTCTCTCCCTCGCTCCCTCCTTCTCTCTCCCTCTCTCTCTCTCCCTCCCTCTCTCTCCCTCTCTCTCTCTCCCTCTCTCCCTCTCTCTCTCCCTCGCTCCCTCCTTCTCTCTCCCTTTCTCTCTCTCTCTCCCTCTCTCTCCCCCTCTCTCTCTCTCCCTCCCTCTCTCCCTCGCTCCCTCCTCCCTCCCTCTCTCTCCCTCTCTCTCTCCCTCCCTCTCTCTCGCTCTCTCTCTCTCTCTCTCTCTCTCCCCCCTCTCTCTCCCTCTCTCTCTCTCTCTCCCTCCCTCTCCAGGTGGAGGTGTTATATATACATATACTCAGTGGGATGGATCACGGCTCAGATCAGGGATGCGACGGGAATAGCCTTCCCCCTCCTGCAAGGTGTATGGGAATAGCCTTCCCCCTCCTGCAAGGCTCCCGGCGGGCCGGGTGACGATGAAAGATGATGGGCAGCTGGAAACTTCTAGCCCTGCACATTCAGCTGGACCACGCTGGGAGCTGTCAGTGAGGTTCATTTTGTGATGCTTGTGATTTGTGGGCAGGGTTAAGTTAAGCCTCAACAATCACTCATATTAGCAAACTTATTTCATTTCAAACTACACATTTCTCTAGTACGGCACTATGGGTTCTTTATCATAATGAACGATATCAGAAAAATGTCCACGATAAGTGGGCAGTTTGGTCGGTGTCGATAATTTTCGGTTTATCGTCCCCGGTCTGAGATGCTTCAATGCCAATATTCTATCCGGCTCCCTTTTATAGAAGTCGAGATATTTTATAGTCATTTTTCTCCAGTTGACTACTTCTTAGTGATGACTGAAAGTAACTGATGACTATATGATCTTTCTTACTTCACCTTGTCAATTAGAGAGGATGTTAAATTGCTAGGATACGTATCGTAAATTAACCTAGCTGGGATATAATGATAGTACATCACTCTCAAAATGGCTGACATAGCTGTCAATGAAATACATCAGCGCAGGCATTCAGCACAGCCTCCCGAAGAGGCAGATCACATCCATCACAGTGACTGGCCGCAAGGCCAACGGTGAACTAGTTATATCTGAGGGCACAGGAACTAGTCTGAGTCCCTCATATGTTTGTGCTGTCTTGCCAACCGCTATGTCAACGTCACGCCAAAGTTGCACAAGACAGCACAAACAGAGTTGGGAGTCAGGCTAGACAGGAACGTCCCTCAGAGTTCATAGTGAGTTGATGAATTATGTGTGTAGTTGGCAACTCAATGTGTTTTTGAACTGCACACACTATAAAGAGACTCCTCTCAACTCTCTGGAAAAAGTTAGCCTGGCTATATAATCTATTTTCCTGTATTCCAACAGTTTATTTTACAGTGGGGACTGAGTGTGTATTGTCATGCTGTCCTGCGTTATTGTTCTCCTGAGTAGGACAACAGGTGGCTCTGATAGTACAGGCCCGCCGCGTCGCCATGACAACCCACAGCACATTGTAAATAAGGTCAGAGTTGATGGGAGCCCATTGAGATCTAAATCTATAAGCGGATATTTTCTACCTCCCCTAGCAGGCACTGTGAGGCCCACCTTTTAGTCTGTTTCTGACAAGATGTATGTGTCAAGGAGAGGTTCCGATGACAGCCTCGAATGTGCCTTTACCTCACCACACACGTAGTTTGTGTCAGTCCAGACACACTTACAGACACTGAAACATTGACACCACTGCTACTCAGGAGAAGGCCAGAGGAAAAGCCTTCCCACCCACACACCCACCGCAGCACTGCTCACTGATTGAAAACACAGACCCGCACGGAGCCGAGGACACATTGAAAGGAGTCTGAGATGTAGTCCCGTGGTTGCCGTGGTCTGACAGAAAACAGTCCCACAGGAGAGCATGCCTCAGTGAAGGTCCAAGCGTAGAACAGTATACTTCTGGAATATAATGCTGGGTTTTAAAGGGAAAAAACATGCTGTGAAATTCTGTGATTCTTTGAAAAATACAGTTTTCAATTATTTTCAGAGTTGTCTGGCAAATGATCATAGAATCTTGACATTGTTTTGAATACTGCTATGCTCCTATCAGACCACCATTTTGATTCCCCACATGCAAATCAAATGCCTTGTCCTAAGGTACCAGAGCAGGTGACATGGTCACCCGGACTCTATTGTCATCCAGAATAGACCACCTGAGTCAAATAAAAACTACACTGTATTTTACTCTGTCACCTTGTCACCTATTGTTTAAGCTGTGAGTGACGTGGGTACCAGTGTCTTCAGTAAAACTAAGTTCCTGACTACATGTAGGGATCAGCTTTTTTAAGGCTGTCCTGATGAAGGTAGATTGCATAGAATGACATATAGAACTATAGGATGTGTATGGTAGATACTATTAGGGTCTAACTGGCCAGTCTCTTTCGACTTGGGAACTACCTATACTTCATGTTCACCCTTGTCAAGGTTTTCACTCTCTTCATAAAACAACAATCAACCAATCCCAAACTGACTAACCTACGCCTGGGCACTTGAAACAAGTTAACCCCCCCCCCCCTCTCTCTCTCTCTCCTTCCTCTCTCTCTCTATCTCCACGGGGACAGTTCCAGACTCCTTAGGGATCAGTTCCCTGACAGGACCATCTGGCCAAGTAAGTGTGTGTGTGTGTGTGTGTGTGTGTGTGTGTGTGTGTGTGTGTGTGTGTGTGTGTGTGTGTGTGTGTGTGTGTGTGTGTGTGTGTGTGTGTGTGTGTGTGTGTGTGTGTGTGTGTGTGTGTGTGTGTGTGTGTGTGTGTGTGTGTGTGTGTGTGTGTGTGTGTGTGTGTGTGTGTGTCATTAGGGGTAGGTTAAATTTAGCAGCGAGGCTGATATCTGCATGCCAGGTCCTATCTGTCCCTTTACCCCCTCCCTCCCTCTCTCTCTCCTTCCCTCCCTCCCCAGTCATTTCTCTCCACTGCACCACACTGTCCTTTTATCCAGTCCTCTATCACAGCAGCGTCTCATTCCCCCTCTTTCTGTCTCTCTCTCTCCCAGGCACGCTCCCTCTCTCCGTCAGCATCGGCGGGAGAGTGATTCACCCCCCTCCTCCTCCCCATCGCTCTAACTGGATTGTACAGACAGAGGCAAGCTGAGGACACAGGAGAGGAGAAAAAGGGCTCGATCAGGGAAGGAAGACGTGGAAACACTACACACTGGATAACATTTCCTCTCTGCTGGCAGGAGGCTACAGAGCAACACAGTGACACTGCAGTAGTAGCAGCAAGCAGCAGTCTGGACTACAGCTTTGACTCACCGCTCTCTGAGGTAAGACTGGTTGTCAGCTACACGCTGCAGCTAAACCCAGAGAGGGAGGTCAAACTACAGGGACTTCTCTCCCTGTACCCATGACAACCCTCTTTGTCTACAGTATTTCCTTCAGTTGATCATGTGCATTCTGCAGTGTATGGAGACAGGCTGGTGTTGAGTGGGTGTTGCTGTGACGGTGTTGTGGCTAATCAGACAGGGCAGGTAGACTGCATGAAGGGAACATGTAGGGACCACATAGACCCCTCTGCTCACTGTTGTATTCTCAGTGAGGTCAGCTGAGGGACTTGGTTTACAGATCCACTATCAATCCTATTGACTCCTGTTGATTTGACATCTTTGCATCATTACTGATGTTTTGGGTGCATATCTGCATGAGTATTGATGTTATGTTTGTGTATCTGGATAGAATATTGTACTAAAAAAAGGTGCTGTCTAGAACCGAAAGGGTTCTTTGGCTGTCCCCATAGCATATCCCTTTGAAGAACCCTTTTGGTTCCAGGTGTAACCCTTTTGGGTTCCATCTAGATCCCTTTCCACAGACGGTTCTACCTGGAAACCAAAAGGGTTCTACCTGGAACCAAAAATGATTATCCAATGGGGACAGCCAGGAAAACCCTTTGGAACCCTTTTTTCTAAGAGTGTCGATCAGTTTCCAGTTAAACATAATCCCATGTGATTGACTGCAGCTAATAGGAACATATCTATCGATTGTCAACTGAGAAGTGCAGGAAGTAGTTACCACCTAGTCCACTGGGCAATAGTGACGTTAAGTTCTGATTATCTTCTAGTCAATTTCCTTACCACACATCAAAGAAAAAGATCAACAAAGATGGCCTATGGATATTCTACATTGAAGTGGTACAGTGATAGCAGCAGGGTATTTCCAAAGGGCAGCGGGTCCAGGCTCAGGGCCCTGTGCGTCTCAGATCACCAGGGGGCTGCGGGGAATACGGAGGGGCCGAGCCAGATCGGGTTATCAGGCCTTCACCCAGCAGCTCCGTTTTGAAAGAGTCGTCCCAGAGCAGGGAGAGGGAGGCGGAGGCCTGGCCGTCATCAATACATTGTAGCAGCGACCAGATCCTTCTGGCTGTGGATCAGACTGGCGCAAACATGGCGCCCAAAACAAGCGCCTCTGTGTTTGGTCGTCATTTCTCAAGCTAGAGCAGATGATTCCCACGTTTAGAGTAGCTCATTTAGTGGGCACAGTATGGTCAATATGTGACCCAAGAGGAGTCGGTCGTTCAGGGTTCCTAACCTAAAGACCATTAGAACTCCTTCAACATTGTTTACATTTATGTTATCAATTCCCGGGAGGCTCCAGGGTTTGGCAAGGCAACCCTACAGTGGTAAAGCACATTGGATGTTTGTGTAGCATGAAAAGGACCACATCATCTTCGGTGACAGACCTTTTAAGTTGATCCCTCTTGCCTTAAGTGTGAACATTAACGGTCACCAAGTCATTCAGCGTCAACGCCTACCTTTCTCCTTGTCAACATACTTTCTATAGTTCAGAACTTTATGTCAATCCCTCTAGCGTTAAAGTCTGAACATTTAGTGTCACCAAGGCATTCAGGAAACAAACAGCTATAGCGTTAGTCAGTGACTGCCTCTCCCCTCGTCTAACCTGCTAACTGTAGTTGAGAACTTTATGTCAATCCCTCCGGAGTTGAGTCTGAACATTAGAGGTCATAAAACAGGAAAGGTCTGTGTCTGTCTTCCCTCATCTATAACCTGCCGAAGCTCCATGCTCTTCTCTAGACATGCCCTGATAAGCCTAACACTAAACCTAAACCCAACACTAATCTGTGCTGTAAGCTAATATTTGTCCTGATTGAAGGGCACCCAGTAATGCTCCATATGAACTTTTAAAAGGCCAGGAGACCCGACAGAGTGGTTTGTGAGTCCAAGCGACGGGCTAACACATACAACCAGGCCTGACCTGAAATACTTTAAGAAATGAGGAGATGGGAAACGTGGATTCATATTAACGAACATTGTATATGTTGCCCGTATGTTGTCAATGGACCGTGCGGTGCATTCTGGGTACAATCCCACAAGGAGTGCCCTCCTTCAAGGAGTCAATGGGAGTCAATTGGGCGCCAGCTCCAAAATCCAACATTAGCATGAATTACGTGAACAAGAGGCACAACATTACAAATCTTTTCTGAGATGTGAGATAATTAACTTGTTCTCTGTAATATCATATAGCTTTGAAATCGGGACATTTCGTACTTTTGAGGATAATAGGCAGGTTTCTCGACTCATACCTTCATACCATTTTATTATTACGTCTTTTACTTTTCTATTATTTCTCTATTTTCTTTCTCTTTGCGCTGTTGGGAAGGGCCTGTAAACATTTCACTGTTAGTCCACACCTGTTGTTTACGAAGCATGTGACAGATACAACTTGATTTTATTACATTTTGATTTGACTTTTAGAAGGGATTGCTTGACGATTAGGTTAGCAACCGCATGACAACATGAACGTGATTGGTTGACAGTCTGCTGGGTGGGGCAGCATAGTACTTTCCTCTATTCATTGGCCAATGAGTATCCCATCTCCTCATTTCTTAAAGTATTTCTGGCATGGCGTGGCCTATCCATGGTGCCTGCCTCCTCAGGCTTTGTAATCTGACTGTAAGCCTGGGATGTGGTGTGGCAGCTAGGGCCTAGGGAGGGTCTGAGGGTGTGTGGATGTGGTGTGGCAGCTAAGGCCTAGGGAGGGTCTGACAGTGTGTGGATGTGGTGCGACAGCTAAGGCCTAGGGAGGGTCTGACAGTGTGTGGATGTGGTGTGGCAGCTAGGGCCTAGGGAGGGTCTGACAGAGTGTGGATGTGGTGAGACAGCTAGGGCCTAGGGAGTGTCTGACAGTGTGTGGATGTGGTGTGGCAGCTAGGGCCTAGGGAGGGTCTGACAGTGTGTGGATGTGGTGTGGCAGCTAGGGCCTAGGGAGGGTCTGACAGTGTGTGGATGTGGTGAGACAGCTAGGGCCTAGGGAGGGTCTGACAGTGTGTGGATGTGGTGAGACAGCTAGGGCCTAGGGAGGGTCTGACAGTGTGTGGATGTGGTGCGACAGCTAGGGCCTAGGGAGTGTCTGACAGTGTGTGGATGTGGTGCGACAGCTAGGGCCTAGGGAGGGTCTGACAGTGTGTGGATGTGGTGTGGCAGCTAGGGCCTAGGGAGGGTCTGACAGTGTGTGGATGTGGTGCGACAGCTAAGGCCTAGGGAGTGTCTGACAGTGTGTGGATGTGGTGTGGCAGCTAGGGCCTAGGGAGGGTCTGACAGTGTGTGGATGTGGTGAGACAGCTAAGGCCTAGGGAGGGTCTGACAGTGTGTGGATGTGGTGCGACAGCTAAGGCCTAGGGAGGGTCTGACAGGGTGTGTATGACAGTGGCTGGTAAAACTGTAAATCAAAGGTCGGGCTCATAGTAATGGAACAGTATCAAACTGTCATTACTATGAGCTGCCCTCCCCTCACCAGTCTCCACTGGTGTATGCCCAGGTTACATGTGAAGTCCCAGTAGGAGTGTACAGGATGTGTGGGGTGAACAAGGGAGACAGGGGGGTGAGGAGAGAGGGATCAAGGAACAGCTGAATCAGCAGAGCCCAGGGATTTGGGCTTATAAATTCCATTAGGCCATTTGTGCAGAGTGATGGATTGGATGGGATACTGATGCAGTTTTGAGCCCATGGTTACCGTCGAGATTGTTACCTTGGTTTGGCACCGGCATGCTCTGCCGTCTGGTTCCTTCAGTGTGATTGACAGTTTGGGGGAAGTGGGGCAGTAATCAGTACATCAGACTGACAAGCATTAGTCACACCTGCTGCTGTCTAGAGCTAGAGGGGAGTTGGGTTAGTGATCTGTTTACCTTCAGAGTTGTGTGTTGTGTGTGTGAGAGTTTGTGCGTCCGTGCAGGTATCAAATGAATACTTGAACAGGTACAGCTGATGCCGCTGTAAGGCCAGATATGAGGCCATGTCTGCAGGCAGTCAGATCTTCACAAGTTACTGCCACCATCATTCTGTCTCATTAACATGTGCTGTGAAGCCGTGGCCCCTAATACTAACCATGGCTGTAGACTCCTCCCTTCTTCCCCTCAGCCAAATCCCTTCACTAAGGGTTTAAGGGGGGCTGGCCGGGGTGTTTGCCAGGCTTCATCAACACTTCATCTGTCTCCTCATGACAGTAGTTGGATTCTGCAGTAACACTTCTTTGGCCCCAATTGCAGATGCACTGAAACCACACAGGGAGTTTCTTCAGAAAGTTGACACAGGTGTTGAGTGCATTAAAACCGACATACCCCACAAGCTGCCACTCCTACTACTGTGGACATTGATACTGTGCATGCAGGCTTTTGTTCCAGCTCAGCACAACCACAACCACACCTACAGTACCAGTCAAAAGTTTGGATACACCTACTCATTCAAGGGTTTTGCTTTATTTTTACTATTTTCTACATGATTCCATATGTTATTTCATTATTTTGATGTCTTCACTATTATTCTACAATGTAGAAAATAGTAAAAATAAAGAAAATTCTTTGAATGAGTAGGTGTGTCCAAACTTTTGACTGGTACTGTAATTCAACAAATCCAATAGCACCAAGCCCTGGACTCACTGAACCCAGTGTGTTAGTGCTGGACCAGGTCTTGTGGTTTGTCCATCATGTGGTCTGAGGGAGGCCATGGAGGGGGCTGGTCAGAGAGACAGGGGCCAGAGAGGGGCCGGGTTTGAGATGGGGACTGGTCAAAGAGACAGGGGCTAGAGAGGGGCCGGGTTTGAGATGGGGACTGGTCAGAGAGACAGGGGCCAGAGAGGGGCCGGGTTTGAGATGGGGACTGGTCAGAGAGACAGGGGCCAGAGAGGGGCCGGGTTTGAGATGGGGACTGGTCAGAGAGACAGGGGCTAGAGAGGGGCCGGGTTTGAGATGGGGGCTGGTCAGAAAGACAGGGGCTAGAGAGGGGCTGGGGTTGAGATGGGGGCTGGTCAGAGAGACAGGCTGGAGAGGGGGTTGAGATGGGGGATGGTCAGAGAGACAGTGGCTTGAGAGGGGGTTGAGATGGGGGATGGTCAGAGAGACAGTGGCTAGAGAGGGAGTTGAGATGGGGGGATGGGGGATGGTCAGAGAGACAGGGGCTTGAGAGGGGGTTGAGATGGGGGATGGTCAGAGAGACAGTGGCTAGAGAGGGGGTTGAGATGGGGGATGGTCAGAGAGACAGTGGCTAGAGAGGGGGTTGAGATGGGGGATGGTCAGAGAGACAGTGGCTTGAGAGGGGGTTGAGACTGGGGATGGTCAGAGAGACAGTGGCTAGAGAGGGGGTTGAGATGGGGGATGGTCAGAGAGACAGTGGCTAGAGAGGGGGTTGAGACTGGGGATGGTCAGAGAGACAGTGGCTAGAGAGGGGGTTGAGATGGGGGATGGTCAGAGAGACAGTGGCTTGAGAGGGGGTTGAGACTGGGGATGGTCAGAGAGACAGTGGCTAGAGAGGGGGTTGAGACTGGGGATGGTCAGAGAGACAGTGGCTAGAGAGGGGGTTGAGATGGGGGATGGTCAGAGAGACAGTGGCTTGAGAGGGGGTTGAGACTGGGGCTGGTCAGAGAGACAGTGGCTAGAGAGGGGGTTGAGATGGGGGCTGGTCAGAGAGACAGTGGCTTGAGAGGGGGTTGAGATGGGGGATGGTCAGAGAGACAGTGGCTAGAGAGGGGGTTGAGATGGGGGATGGTCAGAGAGACAGTGGCTAGAGAGGGGGTTGAGATGGGGGCTGGTCAGAGAGACAGTGGCTAGAGAGGGGGTTGAGATGGGGGATGGTCAGAGAGACAGTGGCTAGAGAGGGGGTTGAGATGGGGGATGGTCAGAGAGACAGTGGCTAGAGAGGGGGTTGAGATGGGGGATGGTCAGAGAGACAGTGGCTTGAGAGGGGGTTGAGATGGGGGATGGTTAGAGAGACAGTGGCTTGAGAGGGGGTTGAGATGGGGGATGGTCAGAGAGACAGTGGCTTGAGAGGGGGTTGAGATGGGGGATGGTCAGAGAGACAGTGGCTAGAGAGGGGGTTGAGATGGGGGATGGTTAGAGAGACAGTGGCTTGAGAGGGGGTTGAGATGGGGGATGGTCAGAGAGACAGTGGCTAGAGAGGGGGTTGAGATGGGGGATGGTCAGAGAGACAGCGGCTAGAGAGGGGGTTGAGATGGGGGATGGTCAGAGAGACAGTGGCTAGAGAGGGGGTTGAGATGGGGGATGGTCAGAGAGACAGTGGCTAGAGAGGGAGTTGAGATGGGGGGATGGGGGATGGTCAGAGAGACAGGGGCTTGAGAGGGGGTTGAGACTGGGGATGGTCAGAGAGACAGTGGCTAGAGAGGGGGTTGAGATGGGGGATGGTCAGAGAGACAGTGGCTAGAGAGGGGGTTGAGATGGGGGATGGTCAGAGAGACAGTGGCTAGAGAGGGGGTTGAGACTGGGGATGGTCAGAGAGACAGTGGCTAGAGAGGGGGTTGAGATGGGGGATGGTCAGAGAGACAGTGGCTTGAGAGGGGGTTGAGATGGGGGATGGTCAGAGAGACAGTGGCTAGAGAGGGGGTTGAGATGGGGGCTGGTCAGAGAGACAGTGGCTTGAGAGGGGGTTGAGATGGGGGATGGTCAGAGAGACAGTGGCTAGAGAGGGGGTTGAGATGGGGGATGGTCAGAGAGACAGCGGCTAGAGAGGGGGTTGAGATGGGGGATGGTCAGAGAGACAGTGGCTAGAGAGGGGGTTGAGATGGGGGATGGTCAGAGAGACAGTGGCTAGAGAGGGGGTTGAGATGGGGGATGGTCAGAGAGACAGCAACTAGAGAGGGGGTTGAGATGGGGGATGGTCAGAGAGACAGCAACTAGAGAGGGGGTTGAGATGGGGGATGGTCAGAGAGACAGTGGCTAGAGAGGGGGTTGAGATGGGGGATGGTCAGAGAGACAGTGGCTAGAGAGGGGGTTGAGACTGGGGATGGTCAGAGAGACAGTGGCTTGAGAGGGGGTTGAGATGGGGGATGGTCAGAGAGACAGTGGCTAGAGAGGGGGTTGAGATGGGGGATGGTCAGAGAGACAGTGGCTAGAGAGGGGGTTGAGATGGGGGATGGTCAGAGGGACAGTGGCTAGAGAGGGGGTTGAGATGGGGGATGGTCAGAGAGACAGTGGCTAGAGAGGGGGTTGAGATGGGGGATGGTCAGAGAGACAGTGGCTAGAGAGGGGGTTGAGATGGGGGCTGTAGCGGGGTTGACCAGTGCCAGTGGGACCCGAGCCAAGCACATGTAGCTCCCCAAAGAGCAGCGAGGTTGCTTCCTTTTTAGACCAGGTATCCTTTTTCCTCACAGAATGCCACTGGTGTAGTCTCTGGGAAAAGAGCTCTATATATATACACTGCTCAAAAAAATAAAGGGAACACTTAAACAACACAATGTAACTCCAAGTCAATCACACTTCTGTGAAATCAAACTGTCCACTTAGGAAGCAACACTGATTGACAATAAATTTCACATGCTGTTGTGCAAATGGAATAGACAAAAGGTAGAAATTATAGGCAATTAGCAAGACACCCCCCAAAACAGGAGTGATTCTGCAGGTGGTGACCACATACCACTTCTCAGTTCCTATGCTTCCTGGCTGATGTTTTGGTCACTTTTAAATGCTGGCGGTGCTCTCACTCTAGTGGTAGCATGAGACGGAGTCTATAACCCTCACAAGTGGCTCAGGTAGTGCAGTTCATCCAGGATGGCACATCAATGCGAACTGTGGCAAAAAGGTTTGCTGTGTCTGTCAGCGTAGTGTCCAGAGCATGCAGGCGCTACCAGGAGACAGGCCAGTACATCAGGAGACGTGGAGGAGGCCGTAGGAGGGCAACAACCCAGCAGCAGGACCGCTACCTCCGCCTTTGTGCAAGGAGTTGCACTGCCAGAGCCCTGCAAAATGGCCTCCAGCAGGCCACACATGTGCGTGTGTGTGTTGTTTAAGTGTTCCCTTTATTTTTTTGAGCAGTGTATATCTGAAGAGAAATTCTAATGTTGTTCACCCCCACATCTCCTCCTCCTTCTGCCTGCCAGCCACAATGCTGTGCCTTGCTGCACATTGAAGTTAAATATCAGCATGTTTATTTTTAATCCTCTATTTGTCATTTAGAATCACAGCATAGCTTCAGGCTGCACTGCAGTCATTGTATCTGTGGGTTGAAGGAGAATTCAGAGCTGTAGGGACTTCTATCTCCCCAGTTAGAGAATATGGAGGGAGGCAGAGAAGTGAGTTGTTTACTAGTCCCACTTGAGACCTTCTGGCCTAGTTACCAGAGTGACCATGAGCTCTGTCAAAACAAGCCTGCACTGCAGTATTTACACAGTTCAACATACCTTTTTTCCTACAATCAAGTCAAACCACACAATGGTCTTTGGGTACTGCGTTGTACAAACAGCTGATAGACTCCTCTCACCGATAGATAGAAATAGGTACACTCTTAGAAAAAAGGGTGCTATCTAGAACCTAAAAGGGTACTTCGGCTGTCCCCATAGGGGAACCCTTTGAAGAACAATTTTTGGTTCCAGGTAAAACCCTATGAGGTTCCAGGTAAAACCTTCTGTGGAAAGGGTTCTACATGGAACCGCATAGGGTTTTACCTGGAACCAAAAAGGGTTCTTCTAAGGGGACAGCCAAAGAACCCTTTTGGAACCCTTTTTTCTAAGAGTGTACAGATTTCAGGATGAGACAGGTGTATGTAGGGGTAGTGGTAGGGGTAGGGCTTAAGTAAACAAATATACACATTAAATGGTTGGTCTGATTGTATCCTGCTCAGACTCCTAAAGCCACAGAGCAGACGGGGAGCATTGGCCACTCGCTGCGTCTATACACAGTACCAGGAGGCCTGGAGTGATGGATGAGCGTCCGTGCTGCATTAGACACTCAGCAGCAGATGAAAAGGCCTCATTTTAATGGCTGAAAGTGCCGTGCCTGTGTAATCCTATAGCTGGGGTGTTACAGGGTGAATCCGCAGCTTCTAAACTTATCAGAGGAGGCTGGACCTGCTCAGCCTGAGGTCCAGACTAAGCCTGGTGTGAGACAAATTGCTGGTGAGCTAGTGAATAAAGAAGGGATTGGGTTTTAGGCTGATTGGATGAACCATTTCTGGATTGAACATATACAGTGCATTCGCAAAGTATTCAGACCCCCTCACTTTTTCCACATTTTGTTACATTACAGCCTTATTCTAAAATTGATGAAATTGTTTTTTTCCCCTTCATCAATCTACACACAATACCCCATAATGACAAAGCAAAAATAGATTTTTAGACATTTTTTCTAATTTATAAAAAAATAAAAACACAGAAATATGTTATTTACATAAGTATTCAGACCCTTTGCTATGAGACTCTAAACTGAGCTCAGGTGCATCCTGTTTCCATTGATCATCCTTGAGATGTTTCTACAACTTGATTGGAGTCCACCTGGGGTAAATTCAATTGATTGGACATGGTTTGGAAAGGCACACACCTGTCTATATAAGGTCCCACAGTTGACAGTGTATGTCAGAGCAAAAGCCAAGCCATGAGGTCGAAGGATTGGATAAGACGGCACAAGTACTGGGTTCCCTGCTAAATGCGAGCTAGTGAAAGAATAAAAGGTCATTGAGTTCCAATTGGTTAAAAACGGCCCCACTGGTTGCAGTGACCCTTGTTGTTGTCCTGTCTATGACATCACGTCGCTAGGGACGGTCATACTAAAAATGACAGAGAGCTTATCTTGTCACAGCCACACCTTGTGCCACTCTGGAATTCATCAAACGTCAGGAGCAATTATCAGGCTATTTTCTCCCCCTAGAACATGTCCCCTCAACCGTCCCCTTCTTATTTAAGGCTACTGATTGACTGAGGCATGTTATACACACACAGGATTGGATATGAGCTCTGGCCTCCAGGACACAGCATGGTGCAGTGTCAGGCTGGCATGGGGCCCAGAATTGAGCTACCCATAAGGTGTGAGGAGGGTACAGTACACCGTCTGTCTGCCATATAGTCCAGTTAGACCTTATAACAGGCCTGGCTTAAGCTATGGCCCAATCTCTCTTAGACTGCAGCCTTTCTCCACATCGTCTTTCCCTCAGGATACCAGTAAAGGAAGTAGGGCACAGTGGTGTGGAACATTCAGATAGAAATATATTTAGTAGAACAGACATGGCTCTATTACATGTAGAGTAAGAAATCTTGTCAGCTCTTTTAATGACATGTCTATCTGAATGTGACCCAAATGACCTGCTAGGGGGTTTTGGTAGTTAGGGGCTCGCTGTTGATAACTGTTTTGTTTATTTGGATCCTCATTGGCCTTTGCAGAAGCAGCATCTACTCTTCCTGGGGTCCACAGCTATATCAATACCACAACAGATCACTTAGATCTACAGCCATGCTTCACTAGCTAATCATTGCCAGGAATAATCAACCTGGGCCCGGTTTTACAAAAGTGTTGGCATTTAGGCTTACGAGCGTTTTAACGATGCATCTTTCCTACAGCGGCCGAAGATGTAAAATAGGTTTCCCAAAACACCACGCAGAGAGAACGTTCACTAAGTGCGTCATTGAGGCATGGGTCGATAGGCAACGCTGCTCTCGGATCAGCTTTCTCTATTCAAATCTTACCTTAACATTCCAATTATTCCACAGTACTGACGACAGATCATCTCCTAGAAAGATAGTATCACCTATGGCTGCAAATATTAGGCAGCTTATTATAATGCTTACTCTATAATAATGCACTAAATCAAGATTTGGCACATCATTGCGCACGTGTTGTTACACATCATGAAATATATTGAGACAAATTACAGACAGTAGCCTACAAGTATCAAAATAGAACTAAATTGATTGAACGTTAAATGTATTGCAATATGATTTACATAGGCCTATAGCCTATCGTAGCCAACTTTGTATTTGTAGTCAACTTTGTTGTGAAGTTATCAGCAGTCACAGAGAGACAGATAAAACATGGGATGTTATGTTTAGCGGAGATCTTCTGTGTATAAAGTGACTAGGGAGGGCAAAAAAGCATCTAACGACGCACTATTCACCCGACGTGCTACCTGTCCCAGACCTGCTGTTGTCAACTCTCTAGAGACTGCAGGAGCGGTAGAGATACTCTCAATGATCGGCTATGAAAAGCCAACTGACATTTACTCCTGAGGTGCTGACTTGCTGCACCCTCGACATCCACTGTGATTATTATTATTTAACACTGCTGGTCACCTATGAACATTTGAACATCTTGGCCATGATCTGTTATAATCTCCACCCGGCACAGCCAGAAGAGGACTGGCCACCCCTCATAGCCTGGTTCCTCTCTAGGTTTCTTCCTAGCATCTGGCCTTTCTAGGGAGTTTTTCCTAGCCACCGTGCTTCTACACCTGCATTGCTTGCTGTTTGGGGTTTTAGGCAGGGTTTCTGTACAGCACTTTGAGATATCAGCTGATGTAAGAAGGGCTTTATAAATAAAATTTGATTTGATTTGACTTAGCTGTTCTACGAGTGGTCTGAGGCGGTCGTTAGATTAAGAGCGTTTTCAAGTGCAACGTTATTAACGATGTTTTTGGGAAACAGCTCAGAGATTTAATGATGCTCCTACGATACTTTTGGGAAACCGGGCCCTGGTGTTTTCTATCTTAGATTTGTTCGCGTAAAGGTTCAAATATCCAAACAGGAGACACCAGCCAGTGTTAGTCGATACATTACGATCAATACAAGTGAGTGGTTTTAAATAGCCGATCAATTCCCTCTTTCCCAGCGAGTCAATCAATGAGGAGATGCTTAGTGCTTAACGAATCACCATCAAGGGGGAAGAGTGACATCAATTGTGACCTCGACAGCTGGTCAATGGCCTAATTGGTTACCTCAGCCTGCTGCGCTAGCAAATTACAATATGTGTTATTCTTAGTAAAGAGTTCAAAGCTTATTGAACTGATATTGTAGCTGTCCAAATTCTTAGATACATGAGATTTCAGTCTGACAGACAGACAGAAAACTACCCTTGAGGGTCTGCAACAGTGAGCTAAACTGGTTATAAATCAACTATGGATGTTTTCACTGTGTGGCTAACCATTTAGTTTGATTAAAAACACCACATGGATTAAACAGAAATGTACATGTATTTACGTATATGTAAATTACAGATATCGAAATATATGTTTAAACCTGATATGTACATATTTAAAAATATTAACAAAAATATATGGACATATTACAAAATTGGCCATTTTCATATACTTCTACATAGAGGTTTATACACTGAGTATACAAAACATTAATAACACCTGCTTGTTCCATGACCAGGTGAATCCAAGTGAAAGCTATGATCGGTTGTTGATGTCACTTGTTAAATCCACTTCAATCAGTGCAAAACGCAACTTTGGAAACCTAATGCTAAGGTACCAGAGGTCAATGAGACTGGACATTATCATCAGGGTAGAAAATATTGTGAGGTGTGAGTGTGCATTTTACACATACATTTTACAAATAATGTACATATATTTTATTTGTTTATATATTTGATAAATACATTTTCCCAATATATTTAACTATATTAGGTATATATATTTAACCTCCCACCCCCTCCCCCGTAGTGGGGCGGATTGAGTGACCCTAATTATAGCAGGCAGCGGGCCTTTGGGCAGGCGTGGATTACAGAAAGATCATCCCGCCTCAAGTCTGGGCACATAAACACACCTTTATTTAACTAGGCAAGTCAGTTGAGAACAAATTCTTATTTACAATGACGGCCTACCAAAAGGCAAAAGGCCTCCTGCGGGGACGGGGGCTGGGATTTAAAAAAAATATATATATATAGGACAAGAGAGACAAACACAACACTACATAAAGAGAGACCTAAGACAAAAACATAACACGGTAGCAACACAACATGGTAGCAGCACAAAATATGGTACAAACATTATTGGCACAGACAACAGCACAACATGGTAGCAGCACAAAATATGGTACAAACATTATTGGCACAGACAACAGCACAAAGGGCAAGAAGGTAGAGACAACAATACATCACACAAAGCTGCAAGGACAGAGGCTTAATAACGGCAACACGAGCACTGCAACAGCTAGCCCCACTCCAACAGCTAGCACTGCAGCATTTAGCACAGGCTAGGCTAGCTCCACTGCAGCAGCCATCACAGGCTAGGCTTGACCCACTCCAACAGCCATAGAGCATATATGCGTGAAGGCTAGGCTAGCCCCACTCCAACAGCTAGCAGGGCCTAATTAGCAGCATGGCTAATAGCCATAGCCGCATCTTGCTCAACAGACTATAAACTGTGGGACATGTTAAGGACGAAGCATAGAGATGGTTCACATTTCTTGGAGCCATTTCTCTTTTTTTGGGCTTTCATGACTCCTACTCAGCAGAATGAATCCAGTGATATTTTATAATCCCGTGTGGGTATTTTGTATAGGCCTGGTGTTTACTGAGAAGGAAGTGACCTTTGCAATATAGCCTAGTTGGCCTCTTCACATATGAGCCTTTCAACTGTGAGAATTGCCTGATAACATAACTGGTCTACATTCCAAGCATCAATGTGTTCTGTATTTTTTTTAACCTTTATTTTACCAGGTATGTTGACTGAGAACACATTCTCATTTACAGCAATGACCTGGGGAATAGTTACTAGGGAAAGGAGGCAGGATGAATGAGCCAATTGGAAGCTGGGGATGATTAGATAGTAATGATGGTATGAGGGTCAGATTGGGAATTTAGCCAGGACACCAGGGTTACCACCCCTACTCTTACAATAAGTGCCATGGGATCTTCAGTAACCACAGAGAGACAGGACACCCGTTTAACATCCCATCCGAAAGACAGCACCCTACACAGGGCAATGTCTCCAATCACTGCTCTGGGGGACAAGGATTTTTTTTTAGACCAGAGGAAAGTGTGCCTCCTACTGGCCCTCCCATCCAGGGACCGACTAGGACCAACCCTGCTTAGCTTCAGAGGCATGCCAGCAGTGGGATGGATGCAAGGTGTATGGTATGGAGGTCTAGCTGTATATCCACCATTACTTCTCTCCCCTTCCATGCTGGAGCGCCACTTCTTGTTTTACATGTTTCCTTCCCCTTTCCCCAGTAGGGGGCATAAAGCTCCGAGCTAAAGTCTGAAAAATGGAACTTGGAAGTTTTTGACATCAAGTGGACTAATTGGATCATAATATGCTTAACTTATTCTAGTATTCTTAGATTCTTAGAAAGGGCCTGGTATTCTTAGTACAGTGGTTGGCACACAGTGCCATTACATTCATTGTCCCATAGCGTACGATGCCGGAAGCAGCAAAATACTGAGGATATATATAGATAGGCTATCATTGTAAGATTGAACGTGGGCGTAGAGAGGCATACCATGCTTTTATGGGAGAAATAGACCAGAGAAACGGACATGGGACTCTTTCAAGGGGAGACAACAGACAAGACTGTGAAGGGTTGCAAGGTGGTGTCACTCCTCTCCAATAGATGAACGGTCAGAAAGAGTCAACCAGAAACACTGAGAGATTAGAAAACCCTACAAAGAGGGATTTTCAACCTCTGCAAACGGATTGTTGAGTATACTTCAGTTGGCGTGATGATGAGAAGGAATCAACTGACTTGTTGTGAGGTCACTCGGGGTCATAAGGTCGTAGTGGTAGGTATCTTTTAATTTCGTATTTTAGTATTGTTTATTATTTTTTAAACTGCACTGTCGGTTAGGGGCTCATAAGTAAGCATTTCACTGTAAGGTCTACACCTGTTGTATTCGGCGCATGTGACTAATAAAATTTGATTTGATTTGATCTCTCAGACAGGTCAGGGTGAGTCAGGCTTAGACATGAACAGTTACAGGACGTGGTGAAAGGAGGAATCAACATTCAGAGGGATCTAGGCTGTATCAGACACACTGACAACCTGATGACCAGCCTAATGGACCCTATTACCCATTTCTGCGTTCTTGTCAGTCCTTTGTCAGAGACACTGATCTAAGGTCAGCTTTGCATTTCTTTCCCTTATGGTGAAGGTAAGAATTTGGGAAAAGTCACTAATCCTAAATCAGTGTTTACAGGTGCCTTCTGCCCAGAACTGCCAGAGAGGATAGGCTCATTGGGAGGAGGGTCATGATACCTGCATAGTGCCTTTAAAAATGATGTTATCTTACTCAGTGCTGCTGTGGCGCTTGTGTGCAGGATACAAAAGTTACAAATTGCTGCCCTCTGCAGGTTATCCTGTAAAAAGCATCACCAGAATGTAGAGCTTTAGGCCAATGCATTTTTTAAAAACGTTTCAGTAATTTAGCAGACGCTCTTATCCAGAGCGACTTACTGTAGTGGGGCATTTTTGTTCTGGTCTCCCGTGGGAGTCGAACCCACAACCCTAAAGTTGCAAACGCCATCCTCTACCCACTGTTCCACAGGGGACCCTATGGAGTGAGCACTCTTCTTCCTACATGGGAAAACAGTATAGAGGACGCTACAACTCAAGTTTATGCTGTAGGCTGCACTACAGTATGTCAGACATTTGAGAGTAACATTTACCATGGCGATTTATGATACGCAATCATTACCATTGCTGGCTCAACATAGCCTAGTGACATCTCTATAGCTATATGAGATGGCGCCAACAGACATGGCAGCTCTGCTTCTAGCTCCTAAGAAACTTTGCAGTATTGTAAAACAAATGTTGTGTTATCTCTTACATTATTAGCCCAGAAAGTTTTTTTGTGTTAGATTTCTAATTCCATTATTTTACAGTGCATTCGCAAAGTATTCAGACCACTTGACTTTTTTCAACATTTTGTTACTTTACAGCCGTATTCTAAAATTGATTATATTATTTATTTATTTGTTATTATCAATCTACATACAATACCCCATAATCACAAAGCGAAAACAGGTTTTTAGATTTTTTTGCAAATTTATAACAAAAAACATAACTACCTTATTTACATAAGTTACATTTACATTTACATTTAAGTCATTTAGCAGACGCTCTTATCCAGAGCGACTTACAAATTGGTGCATTCACCTAATGACATCCAGTGGAACAGCCACTTTACAATAGTGCATCTAAATCTTTTAAGGGGGGGGGGGGCAGAAGGATTGCTTTATCCTATCCTAGGTATTCCTTGAAGAGGTGGGGTTTCAGGTGTCTCCGGAAGGTGGTGATTGACTCCGCTGTCCTGGCGTCGTGAGGGAGTTTGTTCCACCATTGGGGTGCCAGAGCAGCGAACAGTTTTGACTGGGCTGAGCGGGAACTGTACTTCCTCAGTGGTAGGGAGGCGAGCAGGCCAGAGGTGGATGAACGCAGTGCCCTTGTTTGGGTGTAGGGCCTGATCAGAGCCTGAAGGTACTGAGGTGCCGTTCCCCTCACAGCTCCGTAGGCAAGCACCATGGTCTTGTAGCGGATGCGAGCTTCAACTGGAAGCCAGTGGAGAGAGCGGAGGAGCGGGGTGACGTGAGAGAACTTGGGAAGGTTGAACACCAGACGGGCTGCGGCGTTCTGGATGAGTTGTAGGGGTTTAATGGCACAGGCCGGGAGCCCAGCCAACAGCGAGTTGCAGTAATCCAGACGGGAGATGACAAGTGCCTGGATTAGGACCTGCGCCGCTTCCTGTGTGAGGCAGGGTCGTACTCTGCGGATGTTGTAGAGCATGAACCTACAGGAACGGGCCACCGCCTTGATGTTAGTTGAGAACGACAGGGTGTTGTCCAGGATCACGCCAAGGTTCTTAGCGCTCTGGGAGGAGGACACAATGGAGTTGTCAACCGTGATGGCGAGATCATGGAACGGGCAGTCCTTCCCCGGGAGGAAGAGCAGCTCCGTCTTGCCGAGGTTCAGCTTGAGGTGGTGATCCGTCATCCACACTGATATGTCTGCCAGACATGCAGAGATGCGATTCGCCACCTGGTCATCAGAAGGGGGAAAGGAGAAGATTAATTGTGTGTCGTCTGCATAGCAATGATAGGAGAGACCATGTGAGGTTATGACAGAGCCAAGTGACTTGGTGTATAGCGAGAATAGGAGAGGGCCTAGAACAGAGCCCTGGGGGACACCAGTGGTGAGAGCGCGTGGTGAGGAGACAGATTCTCGCCACGCCACCTGGTAGGAGCGACCTGTCAGGTAGGACGCAATCCAAGCGTGGGCCGCGCCGGAGATGCCCAACTCGGAGAGGGTGGAGAGGAGGATCTGATGGTTCACAGTATCGAAGGCAGCCGATAGGTCTAGAAGGATGAGAGCAGAGGAGAGAGAGTTAGCTTTAGCAGTGCGGAGCGCCTCCGTGATACAGAGAAGAGCAGTCTCAGTTGAGTGACTAGTCTTGAAACCTGACTGATTTGGATCAAGAAGGTCATTCTGAGAGAGATAGCAGGAGAGCTGGCCAAGGACGGCACGTTCAAGAGTTTTGGAGAGAAAAGAAAGAAGGGATACTGGTCTGTAGTTGTTGACATCGGAGGGATCGAGTGTAGGTTTTTTCAGAAGGGGTGCAACTCTCGCTCTCTTGAAGACGGAAGGGACGTAGCCAGCGGTCAGGGATGAGTTGATGAGCGAGGTGAGGTAAGGGAGAAGGTCTCCGGAAATGGTCTGGAGAAGAGAGGAGGGAATAGGGTCAAGCGGGCAGGTTGTTGGGCGGCCGGCCGTCACAAGACGCGAGATTTCATCTGGAGAGAGAGGGGAGAAAGAGGTCAAAGCACAGGGTAGGGCAGTGTGAGCAGAACCAGCGGTGTCGTTTGACTTAGCAAACGAGGATCGGATGTCGTCGACCTTCTTTTCAAAATGGTTGACGAAGTCGTCTGCAGAGAGGGAGGAGGGGGGGGGAGGGGGAGGAGGATTCAGGAGGGAGGAGAAGGTGGCAAAGACCTTCCTAAGGTTAGAGGCAGATGCTTGGAATTTAGAGTGGTAGAAAGTGGCTTTAGCAGCAGAGACAGAAGAGGAAAATGTAGAGAGGAGGGAGTGAAAGGATGCCAGGTCCGCAGGGAGGCGAGTTTTCCTCCATTTCCGCTCGGCTGCCCGGAGCCCTGTTCTGTGAGCTCGCAATGAGTCGTCGAGCCACGGAGCGGGACGGGAGGACCGAGCCGGCCTGGAGGATAGGGGACATAGAGAGTCAAAGGATGCAGAAAGGGAGGAGAGGAGGGTTGAGGAGGCAGAATCAGGAGATAGGTTGGAGAAGGTTTGGGCAGAGGGAAGAGATGATAGGATGGAAGAGGAGAGAGTAGCGGGGGAGAGAGAGCGAAGGTTGGGACGGCGCGATACCATCCGAGTAGGGGCAGTGTGGGAAGTGTTGGATGAGAGCGAGAGGGAAAAGGATACAAGGTAGTGATCGGAGACTTGGAGGGGAGTTGCAATGAGGTTAGTGGAAGAACAGCATCTAGTAAAGATGAGGTCAAGCGTATTGCCTGCCTTGTGAGTAGGGGGGGAAGGTGAGAGGGTGAGGTCAAAAGAGGAGAGGAGTGGAAAGAAGGAGGCAGAGAGGAATGAGTCAAAGGTAGACATGGGGAGGTTAAAGTCACCCAGAACTGTGAGAGGTGAGCCGTCCTCAGGAAAGGAGCTTATCAAGGCATCAAGCTCATTGATGAACTCTCCAAGGGAACCTGGAGGGCGATAAATGATAAGGATGTTAAGCTTGAAAGGGCTGGTAACTGTGACAGCATGGAATTCAAAGGAGGCGATAGACAGATGGGTAAGGGGAGAAAGAGAGAATGACCACTTGGGAGAGATGAGGATCCCGGTGCCACCACCCCGCTGACCAGAAGCTCTCGGGGTGTGCGAGAACACGTGGGCAGACGAAGAGAGAGCAGTAGGAGTAGCAGTGTTATCTGTGGTGAGCCATGTTTCCGTCAGTGCCAAGAAGTCGAGGGACTGGAGGGACGCATAGGCTGAGATGAGCTCTGCCTTGTTGGCCGCGGATCGGCAGTTCCAGAGGCTACCGGAGACCTGGAACTCCACGTGGGTCGTGCGGGCTGGGACCACCAGGTTAGGGTGGGCGCGGCCACGCGGTGTGAAGCGTTTGTATGGTCTGTGCAGAGAGGAGAGAACAGGCATAGACAGACACATAGTTGACAGGCTACAGAAGAGGCTACGCTAAAGCAAAGGAGATTAGAATGACAAGTGGGCTACACGTCTCGAATGTTCAGAAAGTTAAGCTTACGTTGCAAAAAATAAATAAAATAAAAGATCTTATTGACTAAAATGATATAGTACTGCTGGCTGGTGAAGTAGCCTGGCTAGCAGTAGCTGCGTTGTTGAAAGTGAAGCTGGCTAGGTGACCTCGACAATTTCTCTACATTTCTCTAAACTACACAATTATCATGGATACAAGGACAGCAAAGACAACTAGCTAACACTACGCTAATCAAGTCGTTCCGTTGTAATGTAAGTTTCTACAGTGCTGCTATTCGGTAGAAGTTGGCTAGCTAGCAGTGTTAGCTAGCAGTGTTGGCTAGGTAGGAGGACGGCAGCGCGGCAGGCGAAAATAGCTGGCTAGCTAACCGATAATTACTCAAAGCTACACAATTATCTTAGATACAAAGCTAGCAAAGAAAACTATGTAGCTAGCTAACACTACACAAATCAAGTCGTTCCGTTGTAATGTAATCGTTTCTACAGTGCTGCTAATCGGTGGCTAGCTGGCTAGCTAGCAGGGTTGACTACCTTACGTTACGTTAGGACGAGAATACCTGGCTAGCGAACCTCAGCGAACCTCGATAACTACACAATTATCTTTGATACAAAGACGGCTATGTAGCCAGCTAAGTAGCTAGCTAAGATCAAACAAATCAAAGATAGCAAAGACAACTGTGTAGCCAGCTAACACTACACTAATCAAGTCGTTCCGTTGTAATGCACTCGTTTCTACAATGCTGCTATTCGGTGGCAAGCTGGCTAGCTAGCAGTGTTGGCTACGTTGCGTTACGTTAGGACGAAAATAGCTGGCTAGCGAACCTCAATAACTATGCAATTATGTTTGATACAAAGACGGCTATGTAGCTAGCTAAGATCAAACAAATCAAACCGTTGTACTGTAATGAAAATGAAAATCAGACCGTTGTACTATAATGAAATGTAATGAAAAGTTATACTACTATTCGGTAGACGGTGGACGTTTGCTAGCTGCTGGGCAGATAGCAGTGTGGACTACGATAGACGACGAAATACGATAATTACGCAATTATCTTTGATACACAGACGGCTATGTAGCTAGTTAAGAAGAAATTGCTAAGGTTGGACAAATTAAACCGTTGTACTATAATGAAATGTAATGAAAAGTTATACTACCTGCAGAGCGAATGCAAATGCGACCGCTCGCTCCAAACCGGATGTCAATATTCCAAATCATTTCTATTCAGACTCTTTGCTATGAGACTCAAAACTGAGCTCAGGTGCTCATCATTTCTATTCAGACTCTTTGCTATGAGACTCAAAACTGAGCTCAGGTGCATCCTGTTTCCATTGAGCATCCTTGAGATATTTCTACAACTTGATTGGAGTCCACCTGTGGTAAAGTCAATTAATTGGACATGATTTGGAAAGGCACACACCTGTCTATATAAAGGTCCCACAGTTGACAGTGCATGTCAGAGCAAAAACCAAGCCATGAGGTCGAAGGAATTGTCCGTAGAGCTCCAAGACAGGATTGTGTTGAGGCACAGATCTGGGGAAGGCTACCAAAACATTTATGCAGCATTGAAGGTCCCCAAGAACACAGTGGCCTTAAATGGAAGAAGTTTGGAACCACCAAGACTCTTCCTAGAGCTGGCAGCCCGACCAAACTGAGAAATCGGGGGAGAAGGGCCTTGATCAGGGTGACCGAGAACCCGATGGTTACTCTGATTCTCTGGTCTGATGAAACCAAGATTGGTATTTTTGTATTTTATTAGGATCCCCATTAGCTGTTTCAAAAGCAGCAGCTACTCTTCCTGGGGTCCACACAAAACATGAAACATTACATAATACAGAACATTAATAGACAACAGCTCAAGGACTGAACTACACACAAACTATCTAGGTCAAATAGGGGAGAGGATGGTGCCGTGAGGTGTTGCTTTATCTGTTTTTTGAAAACAGGTTTGCTGTTTATTTGAGCAATATGAGATGGAACGGAGTTCCATGCAATAAGGGCTCTATATAATAGTGTACACTTTCTTTCATTTGTTCTGGATTTGGGGACTGTGAAAATACCCCTGGTGCCATGTCTGGTGGGGTAAGTGCGTGTCTCAGAGCTGTGTGTAAGTTGACTTTGCAAACAATTTGGGATTTTCAACGCATTCATGTTTCTTATTAAAAGAAGAAGTGATGCAGTGTCTCCACTCAACTCTTAGCCAAGAGTGACTAGCATACATAGTATTTATTTCAGCCCTCTGATTACAATGAAGAGCAAGACGTGATGCTTTGTTCTGGGCCAGCTGCAGCTTAATTTGGTCTTTCCTTGCAGCACTCGACCACACGACTGGCCAATAATCAAGATAAGACAAAACTAGAGCCTGCAGAACTTACTTTTTGTAGTGTGGTGTCAAAAAAGCAGATCATCTCCTTATTATAGACCTCTCCCCATTTTTACAACCATTGAATCCATATGTTTTGATCGTGACAGTTTACAATCTAAGGTAACGCCAAGTAATTTAGTCTCCTCAACTTGTTAAACAGCCACACCATTCATTACCAGGTTCAGTTGAGGGAATGATTAGTACCAAATACAATGCTTTTAGTTTTAGAGATGCTCAGGACCAGTTTATTACTGGCCACCCATTCCAAAACAGACTGCAACTCTTTGTTAACGGTTTCAGTGACTTCATTAGCTGTGGTTGCTGATGCGGATATGGTTGAATCATCAGCTTACATGGATACACATGCTTTGTTTAATGCCAGTGGCAGGTCATTGGTAAAAATAGAAAAGAGTAGAGGGTCTAGGGAGCTGCCCTGCAGTACACCACACTTTACATGTTTGACATTAGAGAAGCTTCCATTAAATAAAACACTTTGAGTTCTGTTAGATAGATAGCTCAGAATCCACGATATGGCAGAGGTTGAAAAGCCATGACACATACGTTTTTTCAACAACAGGTTATGGTCAATAATATCAAAGGCTGCACTGAAATCTAACAGTATAGCTCCCACAATCTTCAAATTATCAATTTCCTTAAACTAATCATCATTTGTGTCAGTGCAGTGCATGTTGAGTGCCCTTCTCTATAAGCATGCTGAAAGTCTGTTGTTAATTTGTTTACAGAGAAATAGCATTGTATTTGGTCAAACACAATTTTTTCCAACAGTTTGCTAAGAGCTGGCAGCAAGCTTATAGGTCTGCTGTTAGAACCAGTATAGGCCGCTTTACCACTCTTGGGTAGCGGAATTACTTTGGCTTCCCTCCAGACCGGAGGAAAGACTTTACTCTAGGCTCAGATTAAAGATATGACAGATAGGAGTGGCTATAGAGTCAGCTACCATCCTCAGTAGCTTTCCATCTAAGTTTTCAATGCCAAGAGGTTTGTCATTATTGATCGATAACAATAATTTTTCCACCTCTCCCACACTAACTTTACAAAATTCTAACTTGCAATGCTTTTCTTTCATTATTCGTTTTTTTATGCATGAGTACAATGGCTCACTGTTCGTTGTTGGCATTTCCTGCCTACGTTTGCCCACTTTGCCAATGAAGTAATCATTCAAATAAATGGCAACATCAAATGGTTTTGTGATGAATAAGCCATCTGATTCAATGAAAGATGGAGTTGAATTTGTCTTTCTGCCCATAATGTCATTTAAAGTACTCAAGTTTTTTTCCATCATTCTTTATATCATTGATCTTGGCTTCTTTTTGTTGAGTTTAGTCACATAATTTCTCAATTTGAAACAGTTAGTTTCTTAACAGGTGCATGTGTCACGCCCTGGCCTTAGTATTTTTTGTTTTCTTTATTATTTTAGTTAGGTCAGGGTGTGACATGGGTAATTTATGTGGGTTTTGTAGTGTCTAGGGTGGTTGTAAGGTTTAGGGGGTTTATTTAGAGTAGTTGGGTTTATGTTTAGTATAGTTGTCTAGCTGTGTCTATGGTTGAGTGTAGGTGTTTAGGAAAGTCTATGGTTGCCTGAATTGGGTCTCAATTAGAGACAGCTGGTTATTGTTGTCTCTGATTGGGAGCCATATTTAAGGTAGCCATAGGCTTTAGCTGTTTGTGGGGAATTGTCTATGTCTAAACGTTAGTAGCTTGTGTGTGCACTTTCGTTTTGTAGCTTCTTTGTTGTTTGTTAGTTTGTAAGTGTTTTGTTTCGTTTTACCTTCTTCAAAATAAAAAGAAGATGTATTTTCCACGCGCTGCATGTTGGTCCTCACTCTCTCCAAAAGACGATCGTGACAGCATGTTTATCAATAGTTGGAAGAAGCAATTTCATAAATTCATCAAATGCAGCGCCTGGATGCTCCTTATTAATCACATCAGACCAACAAATATTTTTAACATCATCCACATAAGAGTCACAGCAAAATATTTGTATAATCTCTTATACACTATTTTAGGCCCAGCTTTTGGAACTTTGGCTTTCCTGGATATAGCCACTATATTGTGATTACTGTATCCAATGGGTACAGTAATCAACATATTAATAAACATGTGATTGATACATGTGGATGATCTTATTCCTGTAGTGTTTGTAAACACTCTGGTAGGTTGATTAATAACCTGAACCAGATTACAGGCACTGGTTACAGTGAGAAGCTTCCTCTTGAGCAGACCGCTTGATGAAAACTAGTCAAAATGTAGGTCCCCAAGAAAGTAGACCTCTCTGTTTACATCCCATACACTATCAAGCATTTCATACATATTATTTAGATACTGACTGTTAGCACTTGGTGGTCTATAGCAACACCCCAAAAGAAAAGGCTTTAGATGTGCCGGGTGAACCTGCAACCACAGCATTTCAATAACACTCTACACAAGATTTTCTCTAAGCAATACAGGGATATGACTCTGAAAATTTACAGCAACACCTCCCCCATAAGCATTTCTGTCTCTTCTATAGATGTTATATCCTTGTATTGCTACTGCTGTATCATCAAATTAATGATCTAAGTGAGTATCAAAAATGGCTAATATAGGGAATGTAATCTGATGTTAGCAAGTTATTGATTTCATTAAGCTTATTTCTAACGCTACATATATTCATATGGGCTATTTTCAGCTCTTTCCTGGGTAGCTTATCAGAGATAGACATGATATGGAAAAGAGCAAACAAAGCAAGAGAAAAAAAGATACTTTCAGCAGTCCATTAATCAATTGGTGTGTGTGCTGCAGGGTTGAAGCTACAAACCCATAGGCTTGAACTCTTTGGCCTGAATGCCAAGGTTAACCTTCCAACAGGACATCGACCCTAAGCACACAGCCAAGACAACGCAGGAGTGGCTTTGGGACAATGTCCTTGAGTGGCCAGAACCCGGACTTGAACCCGATCGAACATCTCTGGAGAGACCTGAAAATAGCTGTGCAGCGAGGCTCCCCATCCAACCTTACAGAGCTTGAGAAGATCTGCAGAGAAAAATGGGAGAAACTCCCCAAATACAGGTGTGCCACGCTTGTAGCGTCATATTCAAGAAGACTCGAGGCTGTAATCGCTGCCAAAGGTGCATCAACAAAGAACTGAGTAAAAGGTCTGAATACTTATGTAATAGTTTTTTATTTTTAATAAATTAGCAAAAAAATCTAAAAAACTTTTTGCTTTATCATTATGGGGTATTGTGTGTAGATTGATTAGGGGGAAAAATATATTTAAATCTTTAAAATAAGGCTGTAACGTAACAAAATGTGGTAAAAGCAGAGGAGTCTGAATACTTTCCGAATGCACTATTCTTTTAGATCGGTGTGTATTGTTGTTCATTGTTAGATATTACTGCACTGCTGGAGCTAGGAAAACAAGCATTTCGCTACACCTGTAATAACATTTTCTAAAAATGTGTATGTGACCAATAAAATTAGATTTGATAGCATAGAACATGTCCCAGGTGAGGTTTCATGTACAGGGCAGCAACAAGTGCAGCGTAAGTGTGGGGTCTTGACCATACGGAGGAAGGAATGGAGAGTACCAGGCTGGCTGCACCAGTAAAGTTCATCATGATGTGTCTTCTGCCCCGGGATGGGGGGCCCATGTGGTGATAGAACATCCCAGAAATTCACACCCAACCCGGTGAGTCTTGTCTGCGACCGCCAACCGCTGTGTTGATATGCCAGTGCTCCGGGCCGGTGGAAGTGGATATTTCCCTGAGAATGCATCACGCTTTCATAGCCTGCTGGTCCCAGATAATACTGTATGTGCTTCAGCCAGATATTGTAATATAGCCTGGTCCCAGATCTGTCCCAGATATATACAGTGTGCAGCCAAGTCCTCTGCTCTGACTACTGTTGTCATGTTTGGCATCACCATGAACGAAAATAACAGAGAGGATCTATACAGATCTGGGACCAGGCTCTTTGTACCGTATTCTGTAAGAAGAGACCCAACATTAATGGCCATGACCTGAAAACATACTGTGTCTGTCTCCCATCTCTCTACAAAAACACATCCATGGAAAATCCAGGAACATCTGTCTGTGTCAGTACTCCTGAGGGTTTGGCAGCTTGCTCCCTGGGCTCTGGTGACAGCTGCCTGCAGGGTGTGAAACCAGGGGGTGGTGGGTGTCACTCACTGACACCTCTCATCATAATCACCTGCATAAATTAAAAGGTACAGTGTGTTGCTAAAGATGATATTGCGGTTTGCCCCCATTGCCAACTAATGAAACAAGAGAGTCAGTATCAAATATACTGTATGGAAGAGCACACTCACAGAGATATACAGACACAGATTCATGAATACCAAAGCTCAAAAGTACACTACAAGGCAATAAGTTTATACTTTATAGACTGAAAATTACAGAGCAGAGCAGTACATAAACAGACAAACATACAGACAGACAGACACACACACACCAACCCATACACCAACCATAGGTCCTTCTGCATTCCTGGTTGGTCATAAAAAGTGGGATTGGAGTTTGGCATCTGGCCCAGACCATGAGATCATGTGATATAATCCCCATGGCAACCACTACACCTCAACATAAGCAGACAGACTGACACACGCACGCATGGACGTCTTCCCAGACAGACCCCTCAAGCCAAACCTGGCAGGACCTCTGTGTAGAGACAGGATCTGTCTTTCCTCTCCTCCCAGGGGGACGTAGCCCTTTGTCCCTCTGTCAACAGCTTGTGTCATGCTACTTGAGCGAGGCCTGAGACTCTAAACAGATTCCTCTATTTGTTTTGGCCGCTGCGTGGGAGTTTGACGAGGACGAGGAGGTTTGGATGTTTGCATCCAGCATAGGGTTGTGTTGTATTTTCATGTGTCTTGTAATTCATCATCAGGTTTCACCCCTCGTCCTCTCTCTTTCTGGGGACCCTTAGGACTGTGTTGCACTAATGCACGTGTCATGTCATATGTCACTGTGTGTCTACTCTGTACTCTGGGGCTCATGAAGTTGGGATCATTCTTGGTATGAGTTGTAGCCATGCTGGCTTGAAGGTTATGTTTTAATTCAATGAGCTATACTGTAGGTGTGGTGACAGAAATTATAATGTAGTGACGCAATATACTTAAAGTTAAAGTCCACTCATGACAATCTCAAGAGGCACTCCTGCAAATTAAAACATTTAAAAGTCAACACTTGGTTATCTCTAGATAACTAAAGTTGATTCGATTGCATCACTTGGAGCACTGCAAAGCACTGTGGCTTAGTATTTACACTCCTTGCTATAGGCCCACACTACAACAACGTCATATATAGAGGCGTTTTAGAATAGCATACTTTATGGCCGTACTAAAACATCCTGTTCCCCTGACCCGCTCCTGAACATCTCTCTGGTCAGTTTGGAGGAATTACAGCCGTGTGTCCCCAGCAATTGATTTATCTCAGAGTTGTGGAATTCCCAAATGAGTTCTCTGTTGTAGCAGGAAACTCAGGGAACGGTTTTATTGCCCGGCGCCCCATCCACCTCAGAGTCTGAACTGTGATCACTGCCTGTAACCAAGGAGATCACCCTGCTGTTTGTAAACAATTCATTTTCTAGGGGCTGGCGCTGGATGGAAAAGCCTGTAGGCCTTTCCCACTTTCAGTTCACAGTATTTGGAGAGAAAAGTAGCCTTTATTCGCTACTAACACGCTAACAACCACACATGCACAAACACTTACTGATATTAACACTAACTTTAACATAATAACAAGTGTAGATAGTAGGCATGTTGGAATTCAGGATGGGAATATCCAGATGATTAAGAAACTCCATAGGCACAGCTATAAACCGTTTGGAGGTCGTACTCCGAGCATGACTGTGGTATGCACAGAGTGTCCCGGGCCAAGAAGCTGGTGTGAAATACTTTAGGAGAGTGATAAAGGTGAATCATGGAGAAGAGTATAAAGCATCATGGATGATTGATGATGGTCAAATACAGAAGGACAGTAAGGTGGCATCAAGGCTACGCCTCGGCTGCTAACTTTACTGTATCACTAGGTTACGCCTCGGCTGCTAACTTTACTGTATCACTAGGTTACGCCTCGGCTGCTAACTTTACTGTATCACTAGGTTACGCCTCGGCTGCTAACTTTACTGTATCACTAGGTTACGCCTCGGCTGCTAACTTTACTGTATCACTAGGTTACGCCTCGGCTGCTAACTTTACTGTATCACTAGGTTACGCCTCGGCTGCTAACTTTACTGTATCACTAGGTTACGCCTCGGCTGCTAACTTTACTGTATCACTAGGTTACGCCTCGGCTGCTAACTTTACTGTATCACTAGGTTACGCCTCGGCTGCTAACTTTACTGTATCACTAGGTTACGCCTCGGCTGCTAACTTTACTGTATCACTAGGTTACGCCTCGGCTGCTAACTTTACTGTATCACTAGGTTACGCCTCGGCTGCTAACTTTACTGTATCACTAGGTTACGCCTCGGCTGCTAACTTTACTGTATCACTAGGTTACGCCTCGGCTGCTAACTTTACTGTATCACTAGGTTACGCCTCGGCTGCTAACTTTACTGTATCACTAGGCTACGCCTCGGCTGCTAACTTTACTGTATCACTAGGCTACGCCTCGGCTGCTAACTTTACTGTATCACTATGTTACGCCTCGGCTGCTAACTTTACTGTATCACTAGGTTACGCCTCGGCTGCTAACTTTACTGTATCACTAGGTTACGCCTCGGCTGCTAACTTTACTGTATCACTAGGTTACGCCTCGGCTGCTAACTTTACTGTATCACTAGGTTACGCCTCGGCTGCTAACTTTACTGTATCACTAGGTTACGCCTCGGCTGCTAACTTTACTGTATCACTAGGTTACGCCTCGGCTGCTAACTTTACTGTATCACTAGGTTACGCCTCGGCTGCTAACTTTACTGTATCACTAGGTTACGCCTCGGCTGCTAACTTTACTGTATCACTAGGTTACGCCTCGGCTGCTAACTTTACTGTATCACTAGGCTACGCCTCGGCTGCTAACTTTACTGTATCACTAGGCTACGCCTTGGCTGCTAACTTTACTGTATCACTATGTTACGCCTCGGCTGCTAACTTTACTGTATCACTAGGTTACGCCTCGGCTGCTAACTTTACTGTATCACTAGGTTACGCCTCGGCACCTAACTGTACTGTATCACTAGGTTACGCCTCGGCTGCTAACTTTACTGTATCACTGGGCTACGCCTTGGCTGCTAACTTTACTGTATCACTAAGTTACACATTGGCTGCTAACTGTACTGTATCACTAAATTACACATCAGCTGCTAACTGTACTGTATCACTAAGTTACACATCGGCTGCTAACTGTACTGTATCACACTATGAGAACACAACATACACACCGGTGTCTGTCTGTGTTTGTCTGTGTCAGTGCATAGGTCAAGTTGCACAAAAAGTAATCTACGATTACATAGTTGAACAACTGACGTGAATTATCATTTATCCACCCCTGCCTGGAATCATGCTTCTTACACAATGCTCTGAGTCTGAAAGAGAGGGAGAGGAGAAGAGTAATCTGATCTGGTTTTACATCACAGTGACTTTCTAGTGCTCTCTCTTTCCTAGACTTACAGTACATTGTGTTGTAGCATACCATACTGTCTGTCCTATTCGGTGACCTCTCTAGTTCCTGATCATGTCTCCTGAGAGAAATGCTATAGCCTACACTATGGAAATGGAACATTGGAATGTGCAATTAAAGCGTACAAATGCAAGTGCTGAAATGGTGTGATAAATGTGATGTAACTGTGTGTTGGATGTGTCATAGTGTCCATCAGCTGACACCCCTAGACCAGGGGTGTCAAACTCATTCCATGGAGGGCCTAGTGTCTGCTGGTTTTTGGTTTTCCCTTTCAGTTAAGACCTAGACAACCAGGTGAGGGTGAGTTCCTTACTAAATAGTGACCTTAATTCATCAATCATGTGCAAGGGAGAAGCGAAAACACGCAGACACTCAGTCCTCTGTGGAATGAGTTTGACAACTGTGTTTTAGAGATTTCAGGATCAGTTGACTGTGGTGTGTTATCTAAACAGAGGGATTACAGACTAGCCTATATGACCAGATATCTAAACAGGGGGATTAGAGGGTAACCTATAGCTCTAGATAACTAAACATAGAGATTAGAGGGTAGCCTATAGCTAGATATCTAAACAGAGGGATTAGAGGGTAACCTATAGCTAGATATCTAAACAGAGGGATTAGAGGGTAACCTATAGCTAGATATCTAAACAGAGAGATTAGAGGGTAGCCTATACCACCAGATATCTAAACAGAGGGATTAGAGGGTAACCTATAGCAATGGATATCTAAACAGAGGGACTAGAGGGTAACCTATAGCACCAGATATCTAAACAGAGGGACTAGAGGGTACCCTATAGCACCAGATATCTAAACAGAGGGACTAGAGGGTATCCTATAGTACCAGATATCTAAACAGAGGGACTAGAGGGTAACCTATAGCACCAGATATCTAAACAGAGGGACTAGAGGGTACCCTATAGCACCAGATATCTAAACAGAGGGACTAGAGGGTAACCTATAGCACCAGATATCTAAACAGAGGGATTAGATGGTTGTCACGACTTCCCCCGAAGTCGGCTCCTCTCCTTGTTCCATTTTTCATATATCCATTTGTTTTGTCTTGTCCTATACACACCTGGTTTTCATTCCCTAATCATTCTACATGAATTTAGCCCTCTGTTTCCCTTCATGTCTTTGTGTGTAATTGTTTGTTTGGTATTGTGGATTATTGTCGGTTGCTTTACTTTTGTCGTTCCGTGTTTTTGGAACGTTATTGTTTTTATGTGCTGTGTATTTTGGAACGGAATTAAAGTGTGCCTGTTCACTACACTCTGCCTTCCTGCACCTGACTTCGCCTCCTGTACATACCTTTGACAATGGTAGCCTATAGCTAGATATCTAAACAGAGGGCTTAGAGGGTAGCCTATAGCTAGATATCTAAACAGAGGGATTAGAGGGTAACCTATAGCACCAGATATCTAAACAGAGGGATTAGAGGGTAACCTATAGCACCAGATATCTAAACAGAGGAATTAGAGGGTAACCTATAGCACCAGATATCTAAACAGAGGGATTAGAGGGTAGCCTATAGCTAGATATCTAAACAGAGGGATTAGATGGTAGCCTATAGCTAGATATCTAAACAGAGGGATTAGAGGGTAACCTATAGCACCAGATATCTAAACAGAGGAATTAGAGGGTAACCTATAGCACCAGATATCTAAACAGAGGGATTAGAGGGTAACCTATAGCTAGATATCTAAACAGAGGGATTAGAGGGTAAACTATAGCTAGACATTTAAACAGAGGGATTAGAGGGTAACCTATAGCTAGATATCTAAACAGAGGGATTAGAGGGTAACCTATAGCTAGATATCTAAACAGGGGATTAGAGGGTAACCTATAGCTAGATATCTAAACAGAGGGATTAGAGGGTACCCTATAGCACCAGATATCTAAACAGAGGGATTAGAGGGTAACCTATAGCTAGATATCTAAACAGAGTAATCAGAGGGTAACGTATAGCTAGATATCTAAACAGAGGGATTGGCAGGTAACCTATAGCACC
>NW_026601597.1:0-27500 GCF_029448725.1 Salvelinus fontinalis
TCTCTCTCCTCTCTCTCGTCTCTCTCTCTCTCTCTCTCTCTCTCTCTCTCCTCTCTCTCGCTCTCGTCTCTCTCCTCCTCTCTAGTCTCTCTCTCTCTCTCTAGTCCTCTCTCTCTCTCTAGTCTCTCTCTCTCGTCTCTCGTCTCTCTCTCTCTCTCTCTCTCTCTCTCTCTCTCTCTCTCTCTCTCTCTCTCTCTCTCTGAAACGTGTTCATCCTCAGCTAACCTTCCCATTCCCATGATGCCTCTCTTCAGTGCAGGGGCAGATGGGAGAGACATTGATGAGTCAGCGATGTTTTCAACCTAAAGCAGCAATATCAGACACATCTGGGCTCTGGTCTAGTAGTCATACCACTGACCTCTAATCCATGTTTACCTCATCTGGTCCAGTAGTAGTTATAACACTGACCTCTAATCCATGTTTACCTCATCTGGTCCAGTAGTAGTTATAACACTGACCTCTAATCCATGTTTACCTCATCTGGTCCAGTAGTAGTTATAACACTGACCTCTAATCCATGTTTACCTCATCTGGTCTAGTAGTTATAACACTGACCTCTAATCCATGTTTACCTCATCTGGTCCAGTAGTAGTTATAACACTGACCTCTAATCCATGTTTACCTCATCTGGTCCAGTAGTTATAACACTGACCTCTAATCCATGTTTACCTCATCTGGTCCAGTAGTTATAACACTGACCTCTAATCCATGTTTACCTCATCTGGTCCAGTAGTTATAACACTGACCTCTAATCCATGTTTACCTCATCTGGTCCAGTAGTTATAACACTGACCTCTAATCCATGTTTACCTCATCTGGTCCAGTAGTAGTTATAACACTGACCTCTAATCCATGTTTACCTCATCTGGTCCAGTAGTTATAACACTGACCTCTAATCCATGTTTACCTCATCTGGTCCAGTAGTAGTCATAACACTGACCTCTAATCCATGTTTACCTCATCTGGTCCAGTAGTTATAACACTGACCTCTAATCCATGTTTACCTCATCTGGTCCAGTAGTAGTTATAACACTGACCTCTAATCCATGTTTACCTCATCTGGTCCAGTAGTTATAACACTGACCTCTAATCCATGTTTACCTCATCTGGTCCAGTAGTAGTTATAACACTGACCTCTAATCCATGTTTACCTCATCTGGTCCAGTAGTTATAACACTGACCTCTAATCCATGTTTACCTCATCTGGTCCAGTAGTAGTTATAACACTGACCTCTAATCCATGTTTACCTCATCTGGTCCAGTAGTTATAACACTGACCTCTAATCCATGTTTACCTCATCTGGTCCAGTAGTAGTTATAACACTGACCTCTAATCCATGTTTACCTCATCTGGTCCAGTAGTAGTTATAACACTGACCTCTAATCCATGTCTACCTCATCTGGTCCAGTAGTAGTTATAACACTGACCTCTAATCCATGTCTACCTCATCTGGTCCAGTAGTCATAACACTGACCTCTAATCCATGTTTACCTCATCTGGTCCAGTAGTAGTTATAACACTGACCTCTAATCCATGTTTACCTCATCTGGTCCAGTAGTTATAACACTGACCTCTAATCCATGTTTACCTCATCTGGTCCAGTAGTTATAACACTGACCTCTAATCCATGTTTACCTCATCTGGTCCAGTAGTAGTTATAACACTGACCTCTAATCCATGTTTACCTCATCTGGTCCAGTAGTAGTTATAACACTGACCTCTAATCCATGTTTACCTCATCTGGTCCAGTAGTAGTTATAACACTGACCTCTAATCCATGTCTACCTCATCTGGTCCAGTAGTAGTTATAACACTGACCTCTAATCCATGTCTACCTCATCTGGTCCAGTAGTAGTTATAACACTGACCTCTAATCCATGTTTACCTCATCTGGTCCAGTAGTAGTTATAACACTGACCTCTAATCCATGTTTACCTCATCTGGTCCAGTAGTAGTCATAACACTGACCTCTAATCCATGTTTACCTCATCTGGTCCAGTAGTAGTTATAACACTGACCTCTAATCCATGTTTACCTCATCTGGTCCAGTAGTTATAACACTGACCTCTAATCCATGTTTACCTCATCTGGTCCAGTAGTAGTTATAACACTGACCTCTAATCCATGTTTACCTCATCTGGTCCAGTAGTTATAACACTGACCTCTAATCCATGTCTACCTCATCTGGTCCAGTAGTTATAACACTGACCTCTAATCCATGTTTACCTCATCTGGTCCAGTAGTAGTTATAACACTGACCTCTAATCCATGTTTACCTCATCTGGTCCAGTAGTAGTTATAACACTGACCTCTAATCCATGTCTACCTCATCTGGTCCAGTAGTTATAACACTGACCTCTAATCCATGTTTACCTCATCTGGTCTCTGGTCCAGGAGACGACAGCTGTTTAACGGGCTCCTAACCAATTGTGCCATTGGTGTGTGTTGTTTTATGTTGAACATAATGTTTCTGCCACCGTGACCTATGACCTATGTCCGAAAATAGCTTCTGGATATCAGGACAGTGATTACTCACCTCGTACTGGACAAAGATATTTTCTTTAACGAGTCGGACGTGAAGGTTTTACATCAGACACCCGACAAGGCCCAGATCCTCGTCATTCGCATGAGAAAGAGACGGGGAAGTAGGTCAGGGTACCTTGTAAGGATCCTACGGTGACTGGGTAATCTGCCTCTACCATCAGTCCTATTAGCCAACGTGCAATCATTGGATAACAAAATAGATGAGCCATGATCACGTATATCCTACCAACGGGACATTAAAAACCGAGTCGTGGCTGAACGACAACATGTATAAACAGCTGATGGGTTTTACGCTGCATCGGCAAGATAGAACATCTGCCTTCGGTAAGACAATGGGTGGCGGTCTGTGTATATTTGTAAACAACAGCTGGGGCACAAAATCTACTATTAAGGAAGTCTCAAGGTTTTGCTTGCCTGAGGTAGAGTATCTCATGATAAGCTGTAGACCACACTATTTACCAAGAGAGTGTTCATCTATGTTCTTCATAGCTGTCTATTTACCAACACAAACCGATGCTGGCTCCAAGACCGCACTCAACCAACTCTATAAGGCCATAAGCAAACAAGAAAACACTCATCCAGAGGCGGCGCTCCTAGTGGCCGGGGACTTTAATGCAGGAAACTGAACTCCGTTTTACCTCATTTTTACCAGCATGTTAACAGTGCAACCAGAGGGGGAAAGAAACTCTAGACCACCTTTACTCCACACACACCATAACTCCTCCTGATTCTTGCTTACAAGCAACAATTAAAGCAGGAAGCACCAGTGACAATAAAGAAGTGGACAGATGAAGCAGATGCTGAACTACTGAACTGTTTTGCTATCACAGACTGGAACATGTTCCCGGGGGTTCTTCTGATGGCATTGAGGAGTACACCACGTCAGTCACTGGCTTTATCAATAAGTGCATCGATGACGTCGTCCCCACAGTGACCGTACGTACATACCCTAACCAGAAGCCATGGATTACAGGCAACATCCGGACTGAGCTAATGGGTAGAGCTTCCGCTTTTCAAGGAGCGGGACTCGAACTGGGAAACTTATAAGAAATCCCTCTGTGCCCTTGGACAAACCATCAAACAGGCAAAGCGTCAATACAGGACTAAGTTTGAATTGTACTACACCGGCTCTGATGCTCGTCGGATGTGGCAAGGCCTGCAAACCATTACAAACTACAAAGGGAAGCACAGCCGAGAGCTGCCCAGTGACACGAGCCTACCGGACAAGCTAAACTACTTCTATGCTCGCTTCGAGGCAAATAACACTGAAAAAGGCATGAGAGCACCAGCTGTTCCGGAAGACTGTGTGATCACGCTCTCCGCAGCCGATATGAGTAAGACCGACAGGTTAACATTCACAAGGCTGCAGTGCCAGACGGATTACCAGGACGTGTACTGCGAGCATTTGCATACAGCCCCAACAGATCCACAGATGATGCAGTCTCTACTGCACTCCACACTGCCCTTTCACACCTGGACGTAAGGAACACCTATGTGAGAATGCTATTCATTGACTGCAGCCCAGTGTTCAAAACCAAAGTGCCCTCAAAGCTCATCAATAAGCTAAGGACCCTGGGACTAAACACCTCCCTCTGCAACTTGATCCTGGACATCCTGAAGGGCCGCCCACAGGTGGTAAGGTTAGGTAACAACACATGCGCCACGCTGATCCTCAACACAAGGGCCACTCTTGGGTGCGTGCTCAGCCCCCTCCTGTACTCCCTGTTCACTCATGACTGCACAGCCAGGCACGACTCCAACGCCATCATTAAACTTGCAGATGACACAACAGTGGTAGGCCTGATCACCGACAACAACGAGACAGCCTATAGTGAGGAGGTCAGAGACCTGGCCATGTTGTGCCAGGACATCAACCTCTCCCTCAACGTGATCAAGACAAAGGAGATGATTGTGGACTACAGGAAAAAGAGGACAGAGCATGTCCCCATTCTCATTGACGGGGCTGCAGTGGAGCAGGTTGAGAACTTCAAGTTCCTTTGTGTCCACATCACCAACAAACTAACATGGTCCAAGCAAACCATGAAAGTCGTGAAGCGGGCACGACAAAACCTATTCCCCCTCAGGAGACTGAAAAGATTTGGCATGAGTCCTCAGATCCTCAAAAGGTTCTACAGCTGCACCATCGAGAGCATCCTGGCTGGTTGCATCACTGCCTGGTACGGCAACTGCTCGGCCTCCGACCGCAAGGCACTACAGAGGGTAGTACGTACGGCCCAGTACATCACTGGGGCCAAGCATCCTGCCATCCAGGACCTCTATACCAGGCGGTGTCAGAGGAAGTCCCTAAAAATTGTCAAAGACTCCAACCACCCCAGTCATAGACCGTTGTCCCTGCTACCACACGGCAAGCGGTACCGGAGCGCCAAGTCTAGGTCCAAGAGGCTTTTAAACAGCTTCTACCCCCAAGCCATAAGACTCCTGAACATCTAGTCAAATTGCTACCCAAACTATTCACATTGCCCCTCCCCTCCCCTCCCCTCCCCTCCCCTCCCCTCCCCTCCCCCACTGCCACTCACTGTTGTCATCTATTTTATAGTCACTTTAATAACTCTACCTACATGTACATACTACCTCAACTAACCGGTGCCCCCGCACATTGACTCTGTACCGTAATACCCTGTATATAGCCTCCACATTGACTCTGTACCGTAATACCCTGTATATAGCCTCCACATTGACTCTGTACCGTAATACCCTGTATATAGCCTCCACATTGACTCTGTACCGTAATACCCTGTATATAGCCTCCACATTGACTCTGTACTGGTACCCCCTGTATATAGCCTCCACATTGACTCTGTACCCCCCCACCCCTCTGTATATATTGTTATTTTATACTGCTGCTCTTTAATTACTTAAATGCCTCATGCCTTTTGCACACAATGTATATAGACTCATTTTGTTTTTTTCCTACTGTGTTATTGACTTGTTTATTGTTTACTCCATGTGTAACTCTGTGTTGTTGTCTGTTCACACTGCTTTGCTTTATCTTGGCCAGGTCGCAGTTGTAAATGAGAACTTGTTCTCAACTAGCCTACCTGGCTAAATAAAGGTGAAATAAATAAAAAATAAATAAAAAAATAAATAAAAAACGTGTTACTTTTATCTCTTATTCTTATCTGTATGTTTTGAAACTGTACGGTCGTTTAGGGGCTCGTCAGTCAGCATTTCACTGTGAGGTCTGGCGCATGGGACTAATAACATTTGATTAGATTTAATTTGAATAAGAGCCACCTATGACCACTGTTCATTTATTGAGACAACACAGAACTATCTGTCTGGAGCCTTTTTGAATTATTGGAATCACATCAGACAATTCAAGAAATTAATCATTTAGATTTAAAAACAAACTCCTTTTATTTTTATAATAACAATATTTAAATCTGCAAGCTCCTTTTGAAAACCTTTCAATATTTCAAACTGCTGCAAAACATTTTTATCCCTCCTTCCCTCCTTCCCTCCTTCCCTCCTTCCCTCCTTCCCTCCTTCCCTCCTTCCCTCCTTCCTGTCTAAGTTAGACCATCCTCACTGGGCCTCTTTTCTTCACAAAGCATCACAACCCAGGCAGAACAGAGCTGCTGTGGTGGAGTTGACCACTGTATCTGCTGTTTGGGAGTTTACCACTGTAACTGCTGTGGTGGAGTTTACCACTGGTGGAGTTTACCACTGTATCTGCTGTGGTGGAGTTTACCACTGTAACTGCTGTGGTGGAGTTTACCACTGGTGGAGTTTACCACTGTATCTGCTGTGGTGGAGTTTACCACTGTATCTGCTGTGGTGGAGTTTACCACTGTATCTGCTGTGGTGGAGTTTACCACTGTATCTGGTGTGGTGGAGTTTACCACTGTATCTGCTGTGGTGGAGTTTACCACTGTATCTGCTGTGGTGGAGTTTACCACTGTATCTGCTGTGGTGGAGTTTACCACTGTATCTGGTGTGGTGGAGTTTACCACTGTATCTGCTGTGGTGGAGTTTACCACTGTATCTGCTGTGGTGGAGTTTACCACTGTAACTGCTGTAGTGGAGTTTACCACTGGTGGAGTTTACCACTGTATCTGCTGTGGTGGAGTTTACCACTGTATCTGCTGTGGTGGAGTTTACCACTGTATCTGCTGTGGTGGAGTTTACCACTGTAACTGCTGTGGTGGAGTTTACCACTGGTGGAGTTTACGACTGTATCTGCTGTGGTGGAGTTTACCACTGTAACTGCTGTGGTGGAGTTTACCACTGTATCTGCTGTGGTGGAGTTTACCACTGTATCTGCTGTGGTGGAGTTTACCACTGTATCTGCTGTGGTGGAGTTTACCACTGTAACTGCTGTGGTGGAGTTTACCACTGTAACTGCTGTGGTGGAGTTTACCACTGTAACTGCTGTGGTGGAGTTTACCACTGTATCTGCTGTGGTGGAGTTTACCACTGTATCTGCTGTGGTGGAGTTTACCACTGTAACTGCTGTGGTGGAGTTTACCACTGTAACTGCTGTGGTGGAGTTTACCACTGTATCTGCTGTGGTGGAGTTTACCACTGTAACTGCTGTGGTGGAGTTTACCACTGTATCTGCTATGGTGGAGTTTACCACTGTAACTGCTGTGGTGGAGTTTACCACTGTATCTGCTGTGGTGGAGTTTACCACTGTATCTGCTGTGGTGGAGTTTACCACTGTAACTGCTGTGGTGGAGTTTACCACTGTATTTGCTGTGGTGGAGTTTACCACTGTATCTGCTGTGGTGGAGTTTACCACTGTAACTGCTGTGGTGGAGTTTACCACTGTAACTGCTGTGGTGGAGTTTACCACTGTAACTGCTGTGGTGGAGTTTACCACTGTATCTGCTGTGGTGGAGTTTACCACTGTAACTGCTGTGGTGGAGTTTACCACTGTATCTGCTGTGGTGGAGTTTACCACTGTATCTGCTGTGGTGGAGTTTACCACTGTATCTGCTGTGGTGGAGTTTACCACTGTATCTGCTGTGGTGGAGTTTACCACTGTATCTGCTGTGGTGGAGTTTACCACTGTAACTGCTGTGGTGGAGTTTACCACTGTATCTGCTGTGGTGGAGTTTACCACTGTATCTGCTGTGGTGGAGTTTACCACTGTATCTGCTGTGGTGGAGTTTACCACTGTATCTGCTGTGGTGGAGTTTACCACTGTATCTGCTGTGGTGGAGTTTACCACTGTATCTGCTGTGGTGGAGTTTACCACTGTATCTGCTGTGGTGGAGTTTACCACTGTATCTGCTGTGGTGGAGTTTACCACTGTATCTGCTGTGGTGGAGTTTACCACTGTATCTGCTGTGGTTGGAGTTTACCACTGTATCTGCTGTGGTGGAGTTTACCACTGTATCTGCTGTGGTGGAGTTTACCACTGTATCTGCTGTGGTGGAGTTTACCACTGGTGGAGTTTACCACTGTATCTGCTGTGGTGGAGTTTACCACTGTATCTGCTGTGGTGGAGTTTACCACTGTATCTGCTGTGGTGGAGTTTACCACTGTATCTGCTGTGGTGGAGTTTACCACTGTAACTGCTGTGGTGGAGTTTACCACTGTATCTGCTGTGGTGGAGTTTACCACTGTATCTGCTGTGGTGGAGTTTACCACTGTATCTGCTGTGGTGGAGTTTACCACTGTATCTGCTGTGGTGGAGTTTACCACTGTAACTGCTGTGGTGGAGTTTACCACTGTATCTGCTGTGATGGAGTTTACCACTGTAACTGCTGTGGTGGAGTTTACCACTGTACCTGCTGTGGTGGAGTTTACCACTGTATCTGCTGTGATGGAGTTTACCACTGTATCTGCTGTGATGGAGTTTACCACTGTATCTGCTGTGATGGAGTTTACCACTGTATCTGCTGTGGTGGAGTTTACCACTGTATCTGCTGTGATGGAGTTTACCACTGTAACTGCTGTGGTGGAGTTTACCACTGTAACTGCTGTGATGGAGTTTACCACTGTATCTGCTGTGGTGGAGTTTACCACTGTATCTGCTGTGATGGAGTTTACCACTGTATCTGCTGTGGTGGAGTTTACCACTGTATCTGCTGTGGTGGAGTTTACCACTGTATCTGCTGTGATGGAGTTTACCACTGTATCTGCTGTGATGGAGTTTACCACTGTATCTGCTGTGGTGGAGTTTACCACTGGTGGAGTTTACCACTGTATCTGCTGTGGTGGAGTTTACCACTGTATCTGCTGTGGTGGAGTTTACCACTGTAACTGCTGTGGTGGAGTTTACCACTGTATCTGCTGTGGTGGAGTTTACCACTGTATCTGCTGTGGTGGAGTTTACCACTGTATCTGCTGTGGTGGAGTTTACCACTGTATCTGCTGTGATGGAGTTTACCACTGTATCTGCTGTGGTGGAGTTTACCACTGTATCTGCTGTGGTGGAGTTTACCACTGTATCTGCTGTGGTGGAGTTTACCACTGTATCTGCTGTGGTGGAGTTTACCACTGTATCTGCTGTGGTGGAGTTTACCACTGTATCTGCTGTGGTGGAGTTTACCACTGTATCTGCTGTGGTGGAGTTTACCACTGTATCTGCTGTGGTGGAGTTTACCACTGTAACTGCTGTGGTGGAGTTTACCACTGTATCTGCTGTGGTGGAGTTTACCACTGTATCTGCTGTGGTGGAGTTTACCACTGTATCTGCTGTGGTGGAGTTTACCACTGTATCTGCTGTGGTGGAGTTTACCACTGTATCTGCTGTGGTTGGAGTTTACCACTGTATCTGCTGTGGTGGAGTTTACCACTGTATCTGCTGTGGTGGAGTTTACCACTGTATCTGCTGTGGTGGAGTTTACCACTGGTGGAGTTTACCACTGTATCTGCTGTGGTGGAGTTTACCACTGTATCTGCTGTGGTGGAGTTTACCACTGTATCTGCTGTGGTGGAGTTTACCACTGTATCTGCTGTGGTGGAGTTTACCACTGTAACTGCTGTGGTGGAGTTTACCACTGTATCTGCTGTGGTGGAGTTTACCACTGTATCTGCTGTGGTGGAGTTTACCACTGTAACTGCTGTGGTGGAGTTTACCACTGTATCTGCTGTGATGGAGTTTACCACTGTAACTGCTGTGGTGGAGTTTACCACTGTACCTGCTGTGGTGGAGTTTACCACTGTATCTGCTGTGATGGAGTTTACCACTGTATCTGCTGTGATGGAGTTTACCACTGTATCTGCTGTGATGGAGTTTACCACTGTATCTGCTGTGGTGGAGTTTACCACTGTATCTGCTGTGATGGAGTTTACCACTGTAACTGCTGTGGTGGAGTTTACCACTGTAACTGCTGTGATGGAGTTTACCACTGTATCTGCTGTGGTGGAGTTTACCACTGTATCTGCTGTGATGGAGTTTACCACTGTATCTGCTGTGGTGGAGTTTACCACTGTATCTGCTGTGGTGGAGTTTACCACTGTATCTGCTGTGATGGAGTTTACCACTGTATCTGCTGTGATGGAGTTTACCACTGTATCTGCTGTGGTGGAGTTTACCACTGGTGGAGTTTACCACTGTATCTGCTGTGGTGGAGTTTACCACTGTATCTGCTGTGGTGGAGTTTACCACTGTAACTGCTGTGGTGGAGTTTACCACTGTATCTGCTGTGGTGGAGTTTACCACTGTATCTGCTGTGGTGGAGTTTACCACTGTATCTGCTGTGGTGGAGTTTACCACTGTATCTGCTGTGATGGAGTTTACCACTGTAACTGCTGTGGTGGAGTTTACCACTGTATCTGCTGTGGTGGAGTTTACCACTGTATCTGCTGTGGTGGAGTTTACCACTGTATCTGCTGTGGTGGAGTTTACCACTGTATCTGCTGTGGTGGAGTTTACCACTGTAACTGCTGTGATGGAGTTTACCACTGTATCTGCTGTGGTGGAGTTTACCACTGTATCTGCTGTGGTGGAGTTTACCACTGTATCTGCTGTGATGGAGTTTACCACTGTATCTGCTGTGGTGGAGTTTACCACTGTATCTGCTGTGGTGGAGTTTACCACTGTATCTGCTGTGATGGAGTTTACCACTGTATCTGCTGTGATGGAGTTTACCACTGTATCTGCTGTGGTGGAGTTTACCACTGGTGGAGTTTACCACTGTATCTGCTGTGGTGGAGTTTACCACTGTATCTGCTGTGGTGGAGTTTACCACTGTAACTGCTGTGGTGGAGTTTACCACTGTATCTGCTGTGGTGGAGTTTACCACTGTAACTGCTGTGGTGGAGTTTACCACTGTATCTGCTGTGGTGGAGTTTACCACTGTATCTGCTGTGGTGGAGTTTACCACTGTAACTGCTGTGGTGGAGTTTACCACTGTATCTGCTGTGGTGGAGTTTACCACTGTATCTGCTGTGGTGGAGTTTACCACTGTAACTGCTGTGGTGGAGTTTACCACTGTATCTGCTGTGGTGGAGTTTACCACTGTAACTGCTGTGGTGGAGTTTACCACTGTAACTGCTGTGGTGGAGTTTACCACTGTAACTGCTGTGGTGGAGTTTACCACTGTATCTGCTGTGGTGGAGTTTACCACTGTATCTGCTGTGGTGGAGTTTACCACTGTATCTGCTGTGGTGGAGTTTACCACTGTAACTGCTGTGGTGGAGTTTACCACTGTATCTGCTGTGGTGGAGTTTACCACTGTATCTGCTGTGGTGGAGTTTACCACTGTAACTCAGACTTATGTTGATTAATGTATGTCTTACCTTTCGCTGAATAACTCGCCGGTCCTCCGGGGAATCGGCTGAAGCTGCAAATAACAGCTCAAATGAATAAAATGCAAATGATCAGATCCTCTCCATCCGTTGGGACCCCTCACACACACACGCACGCACGCACGCACGCACGCACGCACACACACACACACACACACACACACACACACACACCCACATTCTCACACACACACACACACACACACACACACACACACACACACACACACACACACACACACACACACACACACACACACACACACACACACACCACACACACACACACACACGTACACACACACGTACACACACACGTACACACACACACACACACACACACACACACACACACACACACACACACACACACACACACACACACACACACACACACACACACACACACACACACGTACACACACACGTACACACACACGCACACACACGTACACACACACGTACACACACACGTACACACACACGTACACACACACACACACACACACACACACACACACACACACACACACACACACACACACACACACACACACACACACACACACACACACACACACACACACACACACACACACACACCGTCTCTGTTGCTGTGAGAAGGAAGCCGTATTAGCATCAATGGGGTTCAAAGGCATTGCTAAACCTGAGCTCTGTCGTTAATACCTGATAGTAACGGCGGTATAAATATCAGATCATTCAAAGTGTGAGCGACACTTTTCACACAAAAACCCCAATCAATCAAACTGCGTCTTCTTATCCGCTGCATAGAAACTAGAGCTGCAGAAATTAGCCCATTAATTTGGGGACAATTAGGTTTATTGGAGTGTGACAGAGAGAGAGGCTACTGTTCAGTGGGGCGTAGGCACGGCAACAATAGAACTGAGTCTAGCAGTCGTAGCTGCAGTATCACTTAATAACAACGAAGCCAACGATTGACTGAGGGGATCTCGTTAAATAAAAGCTTCTGTTTTCACATTGAACGGGAGTCTGGGCTGAGGGAGGAGCGTGCTGTTTTCACATTGAACGGGAGTCTGGGCTGAGGGAGGAGCGTGCTGTTTTCACATTGAACGGGAGTCTGGGCTGAGGGAGGAGCCTTCCCGTTTTCACATTGAACGGGAGTCTGGGCTGAGGGAGGAGCGTGCTGTTTTCACATTGAACGGGAGTCTGGGCTGAGGGAGGAACGTGCTGTTTTCACATTGAACGGGAGTCTGGGCTGAGGGAGGAACGTGCTGTTTTCCCATTGAACGGGAGTCTGGGCTGAGGGAGGAACGTGCTGTTTTCACATTGAACGGGAGTCTGGGCTGAGGGAGGAGCCTTCCCGTTTTCCCATTGAACGGGAGTCTGGGCTGAGGGAGGAGCCTTCCCGTTTTCCCATTGAACGGGAGTCTGGGCTGAGGGAGGAGCGTGCTGTTTTCACATTGAACGGGAGTCTGGGCTGAGGGAGGAACGTGCTGTTTTCACATTGAACGGGAGTCTGGGCTGAGGGAGGAGCCTTCCCGTTTTCCCATTGAACGGGAGTCTGGGCTGAGGGAGGAGCCTTCCCGTTTTCACATTGAACGGGAGTCTGGGCTGAGGGAGGAGCGTGCTGTTTTCCCATTGAACGGGAGTCTGGGCTGAGGGAGGAGCCTTCCCGTTTTCCCATTGAACGGGAGTCTGGGCTGAGGGAGGAACGTGCTGTTTTCCCATTGAACGGGAGTCTGGGCTGAGGGAGGAGCCTTCCCGTTTTCCCATTGAACGGGAGTCTGGGCTGAGGGAGGAGCGTGCTGTTTTCACATTGAACGGGAGTCTGGGCTGAGGGAGGAGCGTGCTGTTTTCCCATTGAACGGGAGTCTGGGCTGAGGGAGGAACGTGCTGTTTTCCCATTGAACGGGAGTCTGGGCTGAGGGAGGAACGTGCTGTTTTGCCATTGAACGGGAGTCTGGGCTGAGGGAGGAACGTGTTGTTTTCACATTGAACGGGAGTCTGGGCTGAGGGAGGAACGTGCTGTTTTCCCATTGAACGGGAGTCTGGGCTGAGGGAGGAACGTGCTGTTTTCCCATTGAACGGGAGTCTGGGCTGAGGGAGGAGCCTTCCCGTTTTCCCATTGAACGGGAGTCTGGGCTGAGGGAGGAGCCTTCCCGTTTTCCCATTGAACGGGAGTCTGGGCTGAGGGAGGAGCCTTCCCGTTTTCCCATTGAACGGGAGTCTGGGCTGAGGGAGGAGCCTTCCCGTTTTCCCATTGAACGGGAGTCTGGGCTGAGAGAGGAGCCTTCCCGTTTTCCATTGAACGGGAGTCTGGGCTGAGGGAGGAGCGTGCTGTTTTCCCATTGAACGGGAGTCTGGGCTGAGGGAGGAGCCTTCCCGTTTTCCCATTGAACGGGAGTCTGGGCTGAGGGAGGAGCCTTCCCGTTTTCCCATTGAACGGGAGTCTGGGCTGAGGGAGGAGCCTTCCCGTTTTCCCATTGAACGGGAGACTGGGCTGAGGGAGGAACGTGCTGTTTTCACATTGAACGGGAGTCTGGGCTGAGGGAGAGCATGCTGTTTTCACATTGAACGGGAGTCTGGGCTGAGGGAGGAACGTGCTGTTTTCCCATTGAACGGGAGTCTGGGCTGAGGGAGGAACGTGCTGTTTTCCCATTGAACGGGAGTCTGGGCTGAGGGAGGAACGTGCTGTTTTCACATTGAACGGGAGTCTGGGCTGAGGGAGGAACGTGTTGTTTTCACATTGAACGGGAGTCTGGGCTGAGGGAGGAGCCTTCCCGTTTTCCCATTGAACGGGAGTCTGGGCTGAGGGAGGAGCGTGCTGTTTTCCCATTGAACGGGAGTCTGGGCTGAGGGAGGAGCGTGCTGTTTTCACATTGAACGGGAGTCTGGGCTGAGGGAGGAGCCTTCCCGTTTTCACATTGAACGGGAGTCTGGGCTGAGGGAGGAATGTTCTGTTTTCACATTGAACGGGAGTCTGGGCTGAGGGAGGAACGTGCTGTTTTCCCATTGAACAGGAGTCTGGGCTGAGGGAGGAACGTGCTGTTTTCATATTGAACGGGAGTCTGGGCTGAAGGAGGAGCGTGCTGTTTTCCCATTGAACGGGAGTCTGGGCTGAGGGAGGAGCCTTCCCGTTTTCCCATTGAACGGGAGTCTGGGCTGAGGGAGGAGCGTGCTGTTTTCCCATTGAACGGGAGTCTGGGCTGAGGGAGGAGCGTGCTGTTTTCACATTGAACGGGAGTCTGGGCTGAGGGAGGAGCCTTCCCGTTTTCACATTGAACGGGAGTCTGGGCTGAGGGAGGAGCATGCTGTACATGCTATTAACATGTAGCTGCTAACATTTAGCTATTAAATATGAAGCTGCCAACATGTAGCTATTAACATGTAGCTGCTAACATGTAGCTAGTAAATATATAGCTGCTAACATGTAGCTATTAACATGTAGCTGCTAACATGTAGCTAGTAAATATATAGCTGCTAACATGTAGCTATTAACATGTAGCTGCTAACATGTAGCTAGTAAATATATAGCTGCTAACATGTAGCTATTAACATGTAGCTGCTAACATGTAGCTAGTAAATATATAGCTGCTAACATGTAGCTATTAACATGTCGCTGCTAACATGTAGCTAGTAAATATATAGCTGCTAACATGTAGCTAGGCTCGAAAACATGTCGCTGCTAACATGTAGCTATTAAAAATGTAGCTGCTAACATGTAGCTAGGCTAGTAAACATATAGCTGCTAACATGTAGCTATTAAACTTGTAGCTGCTAACATGTAGCTAGGCTATTAAACATATAGCTGCTAACATGTAGCTAGTAAACTTGTAGCTGCTAACATGTAGCTAGGCTATTAAACATGTAGCTGCTAACATGTAGCTATTAAACTTGTAGCTGCTAACATGTAGCTAGTAAACTTGTAGCTGCTAACATGTAGCTAGGCTATTAAACATGTAGCTGCTAACATGTAGCTAGGAAATATGTACAGATGTAGAATCTTTATTTCCTCAATCTTTTGTTGCTGATCATTTTCCTTGCGCAGTGTATTCAAGGTTTAAAAAGGCTTCTAAAGTTTGCAATTAACACTTTGATATGTCGGACTTATTAATTTGCCCTAAGAATAATGTATCAACCCCGACCAAAAATGTTAATGAATTATAAATCTACATAACGATTCTCATTTCCTGTTGCTGCAGGATTATTTTCCTGCTGTATCAAACCAGCTCAAATGAAGATGCTCCTCTCTGATTCAGAGGGTAGCCCCTGCGTTCCGCTAGCGGAACTCCTCCCACATTCCACTGAAAAGGCAGTGCACGAAATTCAAAAAATGTTTTTTTGAAATATTTAACTTTCACACATTAACAAGTCCAATACGGCAAATGAAAGATACACATCTTGTGAATCCAGTCAACATGTCCGATTTTTAAAATGTTTTACAGCGAAAACAGCACGTATATTTATGTTAGCTCACCACCAAATACAAAGAAGGACAGACATTTTTCACAGCACAGGTAGCATGCACAAAGCCAACCTAACTAACCAAGAACCAACCAAACTAACCAAGAAACAACTTAATCAGATGACAGTCTTATAACATGTTACACAATAAATCTATGTTTTGTTTGAAAAATGTGCATATTTGAGGTATAAATCAGTTTTCCATTGCAGCTACCATCAGAGCTACCGTCAGAAATAGCACCGAAGCAGCCAGAGCAATTATAGAGACCATCGTGTATTACCTAATTACTCATCATAAAACATTTCTTAAAAATACACAGCGTACAGCAATTGAAAGACACAGATCTTGTGAATCCAGACAATATTTCAGATTTTCTAAGTGTTTTACAGCGAAAACACAATATAACGTTATATTAGCTTAGCACAATAGCAAACATCACAATAGCTCACAATAGCATTGATTCAAGCCAAACATAGCCATTACGTATGAACCACCAAAAGATATTAATTTTTTCACTAATGTAAGAAATTGTAATAGGGACTGGAAACTAGTAATAACTACATTTCAACATAAGTCATCTTTTATACAAAATACACATACTCCTCATTTCTCTTGGACATATGCTGGACTTATTAAGACACCAACTACAGACACACATAATTCCCCTCCCCCATGATAACCACAGACACACACAACTCAGGGTTGGAGCTCAAGACAAAGAACTATCTCAGGAACCAATGGAACGTGGACACCAGGCCTGTTCAGGACTACCCAAGACCCAGATCGACCAATCGGAAGGCCAGACTCGCAGATCTACCTACTTTGCTTGTTGTCTATATAATACTGTACAATTGTTGAAACTACCTCTTTTCCGGACGATTCAATAAGAATCAGAAAGAAAGAGCCTTGCTGCAAGATTTTACTAAGATATCTTTACATGTGATTAAACGGCCTTATTATAAAATTATCCACCTCGTCCTATTGTCTCCTCTTGTTCTCCTGTCAACAGTAAACGTTTTACTAACACTAACCTTTTCTGAATTCTTCAGATGACAGTCCTATATAATCATATTACACAACGCATATAAAGTTTGTTCGAAAATGTGCATATTTAGCGGCACAAATCGTGCTTAGACAATGAAAACAGTGTCCATGACGTCAAGCAATATGTCCGGCGCCATCTTGGAAAGACACCTATTCTTATCGAAAACTATTCCAAAACTTGACTAAAAAATAAAGTTTGGACAGCAATTGAAAGACAAATTAGTTCTTAATGCAATCGCCAAATTACATTTTTAAAATTAACCTTACTGCGCAATACAGGCTGCGATAACGCAAGGCTACACTGCAGGAAATGGCGTTTCATGCATTTGACATTTTTCAACAGAACAATGAATTATCAGCATAAAGACTGCTTACTATTAGCTGAGCTTCCATCAGAATCTTGGGCAAGGTGTCATTTCTTCAAAACAATCGTCTTTGGGTTAAAAGATGTCCTCTTGTCCGGTCGAATTAGCCGCTAAACGTTTGCCGCCAACTGGAGTGGTGTCCAACTCGTGAAGCGCATGGCAAAGAAATCCCAGAAAATCGCAATAAACTGCTATAAACTGCTATAAGTCGGTTTAAATTAACTACTTTATGATGTCTTTAACACCTATAACGAATAAAAACATGACTGGAGATATAGAACTACTAAAACGAAAGTGTTTGCAGGACGCCATTCTGATGTCTTCATGCGTCAAGCGCACCGTTGAAAAGAACAGTACTTCCTGTTCCACGGTCTAATATAAGTTCCCAGATTGCGCAATCGACTCCATTCAAAGTTTCACCGCTTACTGACATCTAGAGGAAGGCGTATGCAGTGCATGTACCCTCATAGCTTGCACGGGGACTTATAAACTGATCTCAGAACAGGGACATGGATTTATGAAATCTCACTCCCTGACAGGAAAAGTGCTGCAGAAGGAGTTCTGTTTCACTCAGAGAAATAATTCAAACGGTTTTAGAAACTAGAGAGTGTTTTCTATCCAATAGTAATAATAATATGCATATTGTACGAGCAAGAATTGAGTATGAGGCCGTTTAAATTGTGAACGATTTTCCCCCAAAGTGTAAATAGCGCCCCCTATCATCAACAGGTTAAATGCAGAATAAATATTTCAGTTGAAGCCGTTCAGTTGTACAACTGACTAGGTATCCCCCTTTCCCTTTACAACTGACTAGGTATCCCCCTTTCCCTTTACAACTGACTAGGTATCCCCCTTTCCCTTTCCAACTGACTAGGTATCCCCCTTTCCCTTTCCAACTGACTAGGTATCCCCCTTTCCAACTGACTAGGTATCCCCCTTAACAACTGACTAGGTATCCCCCTTTACAACTGACTAGGTATCCCCCTTTACAACTGACTAGGTATCCCCCTTTACAACTGACTAGGTATCCCCCTTAACAACTGACTAGGTATCCCCCTTTACAACTGACTAGGTATCCCCCTTTACAACTGACTAGGTATCCCCCTTTACAACTGACTAGGTATCCCCCTTTACAACTGACTAGGTATCCCCCTCTCCAACTGACTAGGTATCCCCCTTTCCCTTTCCAACTGACTAGGTATCCCCCTTTCCCTTTACAACTGACTAGGTATCCCCCTTTCCCTTTCCAACTGACTAGGTATCCCCCTTTCCAACTGACTAGGTATCCCCCTTTCCCTTTACAACTGACTAGGTATCCCCCTTTCCCTTTCCAACTGACTAGGTATCCCCCTTTACAACTGACTAGGTATCCCCCTTTCCCTTTACAACTGACTAGGTATCCCCCTTTCCCTTTACAACTGACTAGATATCCCCCTTTACAACTGACTAGGTATCCCCCTTTACAACTGACTAGGTATCCCCCTTAACAACTGACTAGGTATCCCCCTTTCCAACTGACTAGGTATCCCCCTTAACAACTGACTAGGTATCCCCCTTTACAACTGACTAGGTATCCCCCTTAACAACTGACTAGGTATCCCCCTTTCCAACTGACTAGGTATCCCCCTTAACAACTGACTAGGTATCCCCCTTTACAACTGACTAGGTATCCCCCTTTACAACTGACTAGGTATCCCCCTTTACAACTGACTAGGTATCCCCCTTTCCCTTTCCAACTGACTAGGTATCCCCCTTAACAACTGACTAGGTATCCCCCTTTACAACTGACTAGGTATCCCCCTTTACAACTGACTAGGTATCCCCCTTTACAACTGACTAGGTATCCCCCTTTCCCTTTACAACTGACTAGGTATCCCCCTTTACAACTGACTAGGTATCCCCCTTTACAACTGACTAGGTATCCCCCTTTACAACTGACTAGGTATCCCCCTTTCCCTTTACAACTGACTAGGTATCCCCCTTTCCCTTTACAACTGACTAGGTATCCCCCTTTCCCTTTCCAACTGACTAGGTATCCCCCTTTACAACTGACTAGATATCCCCCTTTCCCTTAACAACTGACTAGGTATCCCCCTTTACAACTGACTAGGTATCCCCCTTTCCCTTTCCAACTGACTAGGTATCCCCCTTTACAACTGACTAGGTATCCCCCTTTACAACTGACTAGGTATCCCCCTTTCCCTTTACAACTGACTAGGTATCCCCCTTTACAACTGACTAGGTATCCCCCTTTCCCTTTACAACTGACTGGGTATCCCCCTTTACAACTGACTAGCTATCCCCCTTTCCAACTGACTAGGTATCCCCCTTTACAACTGACTAGGTATCCCCCTTTACAACTGACTAGGTATCCCCCTTTCCAACTGACTAGGTATCCCCCTTTCCCTTTACAACTGACTAGGTATCCCCCTTTCCAACTGACTAGGTATCCCCCTTTCCAACTGACTAGGTATCCCCCTTTCCAACTGACTAGATATCCCCCTTTCCAACTGACTAGGTATCCCCCTTAACAACTGACTAGGTATCCCCCTTTCCAACTGACTAGGTATCCCCCTTTCCAACTGACTAGGTATCCCCCTTTCCCTTTACAACTGACTAGATATCCCCCTTTACAACTGACTAGGTATCCCCCTTTCCCTTTACAACTGACTAGGTATCCCCCTTTCCAACTGACTAGGTATCCCCCTTTCCCTTTCCAACTGACTAGGTATCCCCCTTTCCAACTGACTAGGTATCCCCCTTTCCAACTGACTAGGTATCCCCCTTTCCAACTGACTAGGTATCCCCCTTTCCAACTGACTAGATATCCCCCTTTACAACTGACTAGGTATCCCCCTTTCCCTTTCCAACTGACTAGGTATCCCCCCTTTCCAACTGACTAGGTATCCCCCTTTCCAACTGACTAGGTATCCCCCTTTCCAACTGACTAGGTATCCCCCTTTCCCTTTCCAACTGACTAGGTATCCCCCTTTACAACTGACTAGGTATCCCCCTTTACAACTGACTAGGTATCCCCCTTTCCCTTTACAACTGACTAGATATCCCCCTTTCCCTTTCCAACTGACTAGGTATCCCCCTTTCCCTTTCCAACTGACTAGGTATCCCCCTTTCCAACTGACTAGATATCCCCCTTTCCCTTTCCAACTGACTAGGTATCCCCCTTTACAACTGACTAGATATCCCCCTTTACAACTGACTAGATATCCCCCTTTCCCTTTCCAACTGACTAGGTATCCCCCTTTCCAACTGACTAGATATCCCCCTTTCCCTTTCCAACTGACTAGGTATCCCCCTTTACAACTGACTAGATATCCCCCTTTACAACTGACTAGGTTTCCCCCTTTCCCTTTCCAACTGACTAGATATCCCCCTTTCCCTTTACAACTGACTAGGTATCCCCCTTTACAACTGACTAGGTATCCCCCTTTCCAACTGACTAGGTATCCCCCTTAACAACTGACTAGGTATCCCCCTTAACAACTGACTAGGTATCCCCCTTTCCCTTTCCAACTGACTAGATATCCCCCTTTCCAACTGACTAGGTATCCCCCTTAACAACTGACTAGGTATCCCCCTTAACAACTGACTAGGTATCCCCCTTTCCCTTTCCAACTGACTAGGTATCCCCCTTTACAACTGACTAGGTATCCCCCTTTACAACTGACTAGGTATCCCCCTTTCCCTTTACAACTGACTAGGTATCCCCCTTTCCAACTGACTAGGTATCCCCCTTTACAACTGACTAGGTATCCCCCCTTTCCCTTTACAACTGACTAGGTATCCCCCTTTCCCTTTACAACTGACTAGGTATCCCCCTTTCCAACTGACTAGGTATCCCCCTTTACAACTGACTAGGTATCCCCCTTTCCCTTTACAACTGACTAGGTATCCCCCTTTCCAACTGACTAGGTATCCCCCTTTCCCTTTACAACTGACTAGGTATCCCCCTTTACAACTGACTAGGTATCCCCCTTTACAACTGACTAGGTATCCCCCCTTTCCCTTTACAACTGACTAGGTATCCCCCCTTTCCCTTTACAACTGACTAGGTATCCCCCTTTCCCTTTACAACTGACTAGGTATCCCCCTTTCCCTTTACAACTGACTAGGTATCCCCCTTTCCCTTTACAACTGACTAGGTATCCCCCTTTCCAACTGACTAGGTATCCCCCTTTACAACTGACTAGGTATCCCCCTTTCCCTTTACAACTGACTAGGTATCCCCCTTTCCAACTGACTAGGTATCCCCCTTTCCCTTTACAACTGACTAGGTATCCCCCTTTACAACTGACTAGGTATCCCCCTTAACAACTGACTAGGTATCCCCCTTTACAACTGACTAGGTATCCCCCTTAACAACTGACTAGGTATCCCCCTTTACAACTGACTAGGTATCCCCCTTTCCCTTTACAACTGACTAGGTATCCCCCTTTACAACTGACTAGGTATCCCCCTTAACAACTGACTAGGTATCCCCCTTTACAACTGACTAGGTATCCCCCTTTACAACTGACTAGGTATCCCCCTTTCCCTTTACAACTGACTAGGTATCCCCCTTTACAACTGACTAGGTATCCCCCTTTCCAACTGACTAGGTATCCCCCTTAACAACTGACTAGGTATCCCCCTTTCCCTTTCCAACTGACTAGATATCCCCCTTTACAACTGACTAGGTATCCCCCTTTCCAACTGACTAGGTATCCCCCTTTACAACTGACTAGGTATCCCCCTTTCCCTTTACAACTGACTAGGTATCCCCCTTAACAACTGACTAGGTTTCCCCCTTTCCCTTTCCAACTGACTAGGTATCCCCCTTTCCCTTTCCAACTGACTAGGTATCCCCCTTTCCAACTGACTAGGTATCCCCCTTTCCCTTTCCAACTGACTAGGTATCCCCCTTTCCCTTTCCAACTGACTAGGTATCCCCCTTTCCAACTGACTAGGTATCCCCCTTTACAACTGACTAGGTATCCCCCTTTACAACTGACTAGGTATCCCCCTTTACAACTGACTAGGTATCCCCCTTTCCAACTGACTAGGTATCCCCCTTAACAACTGACTAGGTATCCCCCTTTACAACTGACTAGGTATCCCCCTTTCCCTTTACAACTGACTAGGTATCCCCCTTTCCCTTTACAACTGACTAGGTATCCCCCTTTCCAACTGACTAGGTATCCCCCTTTCCAACTGACTAGGTATCCCCCTTTCCAACTGACTAGGTATCCCCCTTTCCCTTTCCAACTGACTAGGTATCCCCCTTTCCCTTTACAACTGACTAGGTATCCCCCTTTCCAACTGACTAGGTATCCCCCTTTCCAACTGACTAGGTATCCCCCTTTCCAACTGACTAGGTATCCCCCTTTCCCTTTCCAACTGACTAGGTATCCCCCTTTCCAACTGACTAGGTATCCCCCTTTACAACTGACTAGGTATCCCCCTTTCCAACTGACTAGGTATCCCCCTTTCCAACTGACTAGATATCCCCCTTTCCCTTTACAACTGACTAGGTATCCCCCTTTCCAACTGACTAGGTATCCCCCTTTCCCTTAACAACTGACTAGGTATCCCCCTTAACAACTGACTAGGTATCCCCCTTTACAACTGACTAGGTATCCCCCTTTCCCTTTACAACTGACTAGGTATCCCCCTTTCCCTTTCCAACTGACTAGGTATCCCCCTTTACAACTGACTAGGTATCCCCCTTTCCCTTTCCAACTGACTAGGTATCCCCCTTTCCCTTTACAACTGACTAGGTATCCCCCTTTCCCTTTACAACTGACTAGATATCCCTCCTTTACAACTGACTAGGTATCCCCCTTAACAACTGACTAGGTTTCCCCCTTTCCCTTAACAACTGACTAGGTATCCCCCTTAACAACTGACTAGGTATCCCCCTTAACAACTGACTAGGTTTCCCCCTTTCCCTTTACAACTGACTAGGTATCCCCCTTTCCCTTAACAACTGACTAGGTATCCCCCTTAACAACTGACTAGGTATCCCCCTTTCCAACTGACTAGGTATCCCCCTTTACAACTGACTAGGTATCCCCCTTTACAACTGACTAGGTATCCCCCTTTCCCTTTACAACTGACTAGGTATCCCCCTTTACAACTGACTAGGTATCCCCCTTTCCCTTTCCAACTGACTAGGTATCCCCCTTTCCCTTTACAACTGACTAGGTATCCCCCTTTACAACTGACTAGGTATCCCCCTTTCCCTTTACAACTGACTAGGTATCCCCCTTTCCCTTTCCAACTGACTAGGTATCCCCCTTTCCCTTTCCAACTGACTAGGTATCCCCCTTTCCAACTGACTAGGTATCCCCCTTTCCCTTTCCAACTGACTAGGTATCCCCCTTTCCCTTTACAACTGACTAGGTATCCCCCTTTACAACTGACTAGGTATCCCCCTTTCCCTTTACAACTGACTAGGTATCCCCCTTTCCCTTTCCAACTGACTAGGTATCCCCCTTTCCCTTTCCAACTGACTAGGTATCCCCCTTTCCAACTGACTAGGTATCCCCCTTTCCCTTTCCAACTGACTAGGTATCCCCCTTTCCCTTTACAACTAACTAGGTATCCCCCTTTACAACTGACTAGGTATCCCCCTTTCCCTTTCCAACTGACTAGGTATCCCCCTTTCCCTTTCCAACTGACTAGGTATCCCCCTTTCCAACTGACTAGGTATCCCCCTTTCCAACTGACTAGGTATCCCCCTTTCCAACTGACTAGGTATCCCCCTTTCCCTTTCCAACTGACTAGATATCCCCCTTTACAACTGACTAGGTATCCCCCTTTCCAACTGACTAGGTATCCCCCTTTACAACTGACTAGGTATCCCCCTTTCCAACTGACTAGGTATCCCCCTTTCCAACTGACTAGATATCCCCCTTTACAACTGACTAGGTATCCCCCTTTACAACTGACTAGGTATCCCCCTTTACAACTGACTAGGTATCCCCCTTTCCAACTGACTAGGTATCCCCCTTTACAACTGACTAGATATCCCCCTTTCCAACTGACTAGGTATCCCCCTTTACAACTGACTAGGTATCCCCCTTTCCAACTGACTAGGTATCCCCCTTTCCAACTGACTAGGTATCCCCCTTAACAACTGACTAGGTATCCCCCTTTACAACTGACTAGGTATCCCCCTTTCCAACTGACTAGGTATCCCCCTTTCCAACTGACTAGATATCCCCCTTTCCAACTGACTAGGTATCCCCCTTAACAACTGACTAGGTATCCCCCTTTACAACTGACTAGGTATCCCCCTTTACAACTGACTAGGTATCCCCCCTTTCCAACTGACTAGGTATCCCCCTTAACAACTGACTAGGTATCCCCCTTTACAACTGACTAGGTATCCCCCTTTCCCTTTCCAACTGACTAGATATCCCCCTTTCCCTTTACAACTGACTAGGTATCCCCCTTTCCCTTTACAACTGACTAGGTATCCCCCTTTACAACTGACTAGGTATCCCCCTTTCCAACTGACTAGGTATCCCCCTTTCCCTTTCCAACTGACTAGATATCCCCCTTTCCAACTGACTAGGTATCCCCCTTTACAACTGACTAGGTATCCCCCTTTCCCTTTCCAACTGACTAGGTATCCCCCTTTCCAACTGACTAGGTATCCCCCTTTACAACTGACTAGGTATCCCCCTTTCCCTTTCCAACTGACTAGGTATCCCCCTTTCCAACTGACTAGGTATCCCCCTTAACAACTGACTAGGTATCCCCCTTTACAACTGACTAGGTATCCCCCTTAACAACTGACTAGGTATCCCCCTTAACAACTGACTAGATATCCCCCTTAACAACTGACTAGGTTTCCCCCTTTCCCTTTCCAACTGACTAGGTATCCCCCTTAACAACTGACTAGGTATCCCCCTTTACAACTGACTAGGTATCCCCCTTTCCCTTTCCAACTGACTAGGTATCCCCCTTTCCAACTGACTAGGTATCCCCCTTAACAACTGACTAGGTATCCCCCTTTACAACTGACTAGGTATCCCCCTTTCCCTTTCCAACTGACTAGGTATCCCCCTTTCCAACTGACTAGGTATCCCCCTTTACAACTGACTAGGTATCCCCCTTTCCCTTTCCAACTGACTAGGTATCCCCCTTTACAACTGACTAGGTATCCCCCTTTCCAACTGACTAGGTATCCCCCTTTCCAACTGACTAGGTATCCCCCTTTCCCTTTCCAACTGACTAGGTATCCCCCTTTACAACTGACTAGGTATCCCCCTTTCCCTTTCCAACTGACTAGGTATCCCCCTTTACAACTGACTAGGTATCCCCCTTTCCCTTTCCAACTGACTAGGTATCCCCCTTTCCCTTTCCAACTGACTAGGTATCCCCCTTTCCCTTTACAACTGACTAGGTATCCCCCTTTCCAACTGACTAGGTATCCCCCTTTCCAACTGACTAGGTATCCCCCTTTCCAACTGACTAGGTATCCCCCTTTCCCTTTCCAACTGACTAGGTATCCCCCTTTCCAACTGACTAGGTATCCCCCTTTCCCTTTACAACTGACTAGGTATCCCCCCTTTCCAACTGACTAGGTATCCCCCTTTCCCTTTACAACTGACTAGGTATCCCCCTTTCCCTTTACAACTGACTAGGTATCCCCCTTTACAACTGACTAGGTATCCCCCTTTCCAACTGACTAGGTATCCCCCTTTCCCTTTACAACTGACTAGGTATCCCCCTTTACAACTGACTAGGTATCCCCCTTTACAACTGACTAGGTATCCCCCTTTACAACTGACTAGGTATCCCCCTTTCCAACTGACTAGGTATCCCCCTTTACAACTGACTAGATATCCCCCTTTCCAACTGACTAGGTATCCCCCTTTACAACTGACTAGGTATCCCCCTTTCCAACTGACTAGGTATCCCCCTTTCCAACTGACTAGGTATCCCCCTTAACAACTGACTAGGTATCCCCCTTTACAACTGACTAGGTATCCCCCTTTCCAACTGACTAGGTATCCCCCTTTCCAACTGACTAGATATCCCCCTTTCCAACTGACTAGGTATCCCCCTTAACAACTGACTAGGTATCCCCCTTTACAACTGACTAGGTATCCCCCTTTACAACTGACTAGGTATCCCCCCTTTCCAACTGACTAGGTATCCCCCTTAACAACTGACTAGGTATCCCCCTTTACAACTGACTAGGTATCCCCCTTTCCCTTTCCAACTGACTAGATATCCCCCTTTCCCTTTACAACTGACTAGGTATCCCCCTTTCCCTTTACAACTGACTAGGTATCCCCCTTTACAACTGACTAGGTATCCCCCTTTCCAACTGACTAGGTATCCCCCTTTCCCTTTCCAACTGACTAGATATCCCCCTTTCCAACTGACTAGGTATCCCCCTTTACAACTGACTAGGTATCCCCCTTTCCCTTTCCAACTGACTAGGTATCCCCCTTTCCAACTGACTAGGTATCCCCCTTTACAACTGACTAGGTATCCCCCTTTCCCTTTCCAACTGACTAGGTATCCCCCTTTCCAACTGACTAGGTATCCCCCTTAACAACTGACTAGGTATCCCCCTTTACAACTGACTAGGTATCCCCCTTAACAACTGACTAGGTATCCCCCTTAACAACTGACTAGGTATCCCCCTTTCCCTTTACAACTGACTAGGTATCCCCCTTTACAACTGACTAGGTATCCCCCTTTCCCTTTACAACTGACTAGGTATCCCCCTTTCCAACTGACTAGGTATCCCCCTTAACAACTGACTAGGTTTCCCCCTTTCCCTTTCCAACTGACTAGGTATCCCCCTTAACAACTGACTAGGTATCCCCCTTTACAACTGACTAGGTATCCCCCTTTCCCTTTCCAACTGACTAGGTATCCCCCTTTCCAACTGACTAGGTATCCCCCTTAACAACTGACTAGGTATCCCCCTTTACAACTGACTAGGTATCCCCCTTTCCCTTTCCAACTGACTAGGTATCCCCCTTTCCAACTGACTAGGTATCCCCCTTTACAACTGACTAGGTATCCCCCTTTCCCTTTCCAACTGACTAGGTATCCCCCTTTACAACTGACTAGGTATCCCCCTTTCCAACTGACTAGGTATCCCCCTTTCCAACTGACTAGGTATCCCCCTTTCCCTTTCCAACTGACTAGGTATCCCCCTTTACAACTGACTAGGTATCCCCCTTTCCCTTTCCAACTGACTAGGTATCCCCCTTTACAACTGACTAGGTATCCCCCTTTCCCTTTCCAACTGACTAGGTATCCCCCTTTCCCTTTCCAACTGACTAGGTATCCCCCTTTCCCTTTACAACTGACTAGGTATCCCCCTTTCCAACTGACTAGGTATCCC
>NW_026601597.1:32500-42951 GCF_029448725.1 Salvelinus fontinalis
AGGAGACGAGTCCCCCTGCCTCTACAGATCACACTGGGCCGTGTCTTACCTGGTTGTCTTAGTGAGACGAGGAGACGAGTCCCCCTGCCTCTACAGCTCAGACTGGGCCGTGTCTTACCTGGTTGTCTCAGTGAGACGAGGAGACGAGTCCCCCTGCCTCTACAGCTCAGACTGGGCCGTGTCTTACCTGGTTGTCTCAGTGAGACTAGGAGACGAGTCCCCCTGCCTCTACAGCTCAGACTGGGCCGTGTCTTACCTGGTTGTCTCAGTGAGACGAGGAGACGAGTCCCCCTGCCTCTACAGCTCACACTGGGCCGTGTCTTACCTGGTTGTCTCAGTGAGACGAGTCCCCCTGCCTCTACAGCTCAGACTGGGCCGTGTCTTACCTGGTTGTCTCAGTGAGACTAGGAGACGAGTCCCCCTGCCTCTACAGATCAGACTGGGCTGTGTCTTACCTGGTTGTCTCAGTGAGACTAGGAGACGAGTCCCCCTGCCTCTACAGCTCAGACTGGGCCGTGTCTTACCTGGTTGTCTCAGTGAGACGAGGAGACGAGTTCCCCTGCCTCTACAGCTCAGACTGGGCCGTGTCTTACCTGGTTGTCTCAGTGAGACTAGGAGACGAGTCCCCCTGCCTCTACAGCTCAGACTGGGCCGTGTCTTACCTGGTTGTCTCAGTGAGACGAGTCCCCCTGCCTCTACAGCTCAGACTGGGCCGTGTCTTACCTGGTTTTCTCAGTGAGACGAGGAGACGAGTCCCCCTGCCTCTACAGCTCAGACTGGGCCGTGTCTTACCTGGTTGTCTCAGTGAGACTAGGAGACGAGTCCCCCTGCCTCTACAGCTCAGACTGGGCCGTGTCTTACCTGGTTGTCTCAGTGAGACTAGGAGACGAGTCCCCCTGCCTCTACAACTCAGACTGGGCCGTGTCTTACCTGGTTGTCTCAGTGAGACTAGGAGACGAGTCCCCCTGCCTCTACAGCTCAGACTGGGCCGTGTCTTACCTGGTTGTCTCAGTGAGACTAGGAGACGAGTCCCTCTGCCTCTACAGATCAGACTGGGCCGTGTCTTACCTGGTTGTCTCAGGGAGACTAGGAGACGAGTCCCCCTGCCTCTACAGCTCAGACTGGGCCGTGTCTTACCTGGTTGTCTCAGTGAGACTAGGAGACGAGTCCCTCTGCCTCTACAGATCAGACTGGGCCGTGTCTTACCTGGTTGTCTCAGTGAGACTAGGAGACGAGTCCCCCTGCCTCTACAACTCAGACTGGGACGTGTCTTACCTGGTTGTCTCAGTGAGACGAGTCCCCCTGCCTCTACAGATCACACTGGGCCGTGTCTTACCTGGTTGTCTCAGTGAGACTAGGAGACGAGTCCCCCTGCCTCTACAGCTCACACTGGGCCGTGTCTTACCTGGTTGTCTCAGTGAGACGAGGAGACGAGTCCCCCTGCCTCTACAGATCAGACTGGGCCGTGTCTTACCTGGTTGTCTCAGTGAGACGAGTCCCCATGCCTCTACAGCTCACACTGGGCCGTGTCTTACCTGGTTGTCTCAGTGAGACGAGTCTCCCTGCCTCTACAGCTCAGACTGGGCCGTGTCTTACCTGGTTGTCTCAGTGAGACTAGGAGACGAGTCCCCCTGCCTCTACAGATCACACTGGGCCGTGTCTTACCTGGTTGTCTCAGTGAGACGAGGAGACGAGTCCCCCTGCCTCTACAGCTCAGACTGGGCCGTGTCTTACCTGGTTGTCTCAGTGAGACGAGGAGACGAGTTCCCCTTCCTCTACAGCTCAGACTGGGCCGTGTCTTACCTGGTTGTCTCAGTGAGACTAGGAGACGAGTCCCCCTGCCTCTACAACTCAGACTGGGCCGTGTCTTACCTGGTTGTCTCAGTGAGACTAGGAGACGAGTCCCCCTGCCTCTACAGCTCAGACTGGGCCGTGTCTTACCTGGTTGTCTCAGTGAGACGAGGAGACGAGTCCCCCTGCCTCTACAGATCAGACTGGGCCGTGTCTTACCTGGTTGTCTCAGTGAGACGAGTCCCCCTGCCTCTACAGCTCAGACTGGGCCGTGTCTTACCTGGTTGTCTCAGTGAGACTAGGAGACGAGTCCCCCTGCCTCTACAGATCAGACTGGGCCGTGTCTTACCTGGTTGTCTCAGTGAGACTAGGAGACGAGTCCCCCTGCCTCTACAGCTCAGACTGGGCCGTGTCTTACCTGGTTGTCTCAGTGAGACGAGTCCCCCTGCCTCAACAGCTCAGACTGGGCCGTGTCTTACCTGGTTGTCTCAGTGAGACGAGGAGACGAGTCCCCCTGCCTCTACAGCTCAGACTGGGCCGTGTCTTACCTGGTTGTCTCAGTGAGACTAGGAGACGAGTCCCCCTGCCTCTACAGCTCAGACTGGGCCGTGTCTTACCTGGTTGTCTCAGTGAGACTAGGAGACGAGTCCCCCTGCCTCTACAGCTCAGACTGGGCCGTGTCTTACCTGGTTGTCTCAGTGAGACTAGGAGACGAGTCCCCCTGCCTCTACAGCTCAGACTGGGCCGTGTCTTACCTGGTTGTCTCAGTGAGACTAGGAGACGAGTCCCTCTGCCTCTACAGATCAGACTGGGCCGTGTCTTACCTGGTTGTCTCAGTGAGACTAGGAGACGAGTCCCCCTGCCTCTACAGCTCAGACTGGGCCGTGTCTTACCTGGTTGTCTCAGTGAGACTAGGAGACGAGTCCCTCTGCCTCTACAGATCAGACTGGGCCGTGTCTTACCTGGTTGTCTCAGTGAGACTAGGAGACGAGTCCCCCTGCCTCTACAACTCAGACTGGGACGTGTCTTACCTGGTTGTCTCAGTGAGACGAGTCCCCCTGCCTCTACAGATCACACTGGGCCGTGTCTTACCTGGTTGTCTCAGTGAGACTAGGAGACGAGTCCCCCTGCCTCTACAGCTCACACTGGGCCGTGTCTTACCTGGTTGTCTCAGTGAGACGAGGAGACGAGTCCCCCTGCCTCTACAGATCAGACTGGGCCGTGTCTTACCTGGTTGTCTCAGTGAGACTAGGAGACGAGTCCCCCTGCCTCTACAGCTCAGACTGGGCCGTGTCTTACCTGGTTGTCTCAGTGAGACGAGTCCCCATGCCTCTACAGCTCACACTGGGCCGTGTCTTACCTGGTTGTCTCAGTGAGACGAGTCTCCCTGCCTCTACAGCTCAGACTGGGCCGTGTCTTACCTGGTTGTCTCAGTGAGACTAGGAGACGAGTCCCCCTGCCTCTACAGATCACACTGGGCCGTGTCTTACCTGGTTGTCTCAGTGAGACGAGGAGACGAGTCCCCCTGCCTCTACAGCTCAGACTGGGCCGTGTCTTACCTGGTTGTCTCAGTGAGACGAGGAGACGAGTTCCCATTCCTCTACAGCTCAGACTGGGCCGTGTCTTACCTGGTTGTCTCAGTGAGACTAGGAGACGAGTCCCCCTGCCTCTACAACTCAGACTGGGCCGTGTCTTACCTGGTTGTCTCAGTGAGACTAGGAGACGAGTCCCCCTGCCTCTACAGCTCAGACTGGGCCGTGTCTTACCTGGTTGTCTCAGTGAGACGAGGAGACGAGTCCCCCTGCCTCTACAGATCAGACTGGGCCGTGTCTTACCTGGTTGTCTCAGTGAGACGAGTCCCCCTGCCTCTACAGCTCAGACTGGGCCGTGTCTTACCTGGTTGTCTCAGTGAGACTAGGAGACGAGTCCCCCTGCCTCTACAGATCAGACTGGGCCGTGTCTTACCTGGTTGTCTCAGTGAGACTAGGAGACGAGTCCCCCTGCCTCTACAGCTCAGACTGGGCCGTGTCTTACCTGGTTGTCTCAGTGAGACGAGGAGACGAGTTCCCCTGCCTCTACAGCTCAGACTGGGCCGTGTCTTACCTGGTTGTCTCAGTGAGACTAGGAGACGAGTCCCCCTGCCTCTACAGCTCAGACTGGGCCGTGTCTTACCTGGTTGTCTCAGTGAGACGAGTCCCCCTGCCTCAACAGCTCAGACTGGGCCGTGTCTTACCTGGTTGTCTCAGTGAGACGAGGAGACGAGTCCCCCTGCCTCTACAGCTCAGACTGGGCCGTGTCTTACCTGGTTGTCTCAGTGAGACTAGGAGACGAGTCCCCCTGCCTCTACAGCTCAGACTGGGCCGTGTCTTACCTGGTTGTCTCAGTGAGACTAGGAGACGAGTCCCCCTGCCTCTACAACTCAGACTGGGCCGTGTCTTACCTGGTTGTCTCAGTGAGACTAGGAGACGAGTCCCCCTGCCTCTACAGCTCAGACTGGGCCGTGTCTTACCTGGTTGTCTCAGTGAGACTAGGAGACGAGTCCCTCTGCCTCTACAGATCAGACTGGGCCGTGTCTTACCTGGTTGTCTCAGTGAGACTAGGAGACGAGTCCCCCTGCCTCTACAGCTCAGACTGGGCCGTGTCTTACCTGGTTGTCTCAGTGAGACTAGGAGACGAGTCCCTCTGCCTCTACAGATCAGACTGGGCCGTGTCTTACCTGGTTGTCTCAGTGAGACTAGGAGACGAGTCCCTCTGCCTCTACAGATCAGACTGGGCCGTGTCTTACCTGGTTGTCTCAGTGAGACTAGGAGACGAGTCCCCCTGCCTCTACAACTCAGACTGGGACGTGTCTTACCTGGTTGTCTCAGTGAGACTAGTCCCCCTGCCTCTACAGATCACACTGGGCCGTGTCTTACCTGGTTGTCTCAGTGAGACTAGGAGACGAGTCCCCCTGCCTCTACAGCTCACACTGGGCCGTGTCTTACCTGGTTGTCTCAGTGAGACGAGGAGACGAGTCCCCCTGCCTCTACAGATCAGACTGGGCCGTGTCTTACCTGGTTGTCTCAGTGAGACTAGGAGACGAGTCCCCCTGCCTCTACAGCTCACACTGGGCCGTGTCTTACCTGGTTGTCTCAGTGAGACGAGTCTCCCTGCCTCTACAGCTCAGACTGGGCCGTGTCTTACCTGGTTGTCTCAGTGAGACTAGGAGACGAGTCCCCCTGCCTCTACAGATCAGACTGGGCCGTGTCTTACCTGGTTGTCTCAGTGAGACGAGGAGACGAGTCCCCCTGCCTCTACAGCTCAGACTGGGCCGTGTCTTACCTGGTTGTCTCAGTGAGACGAGGAGACGAGTTCCCCTTCCTCTACAGCTCAGACTGGGCCGTGTCTTACCTGGTTGTCTCAGTGAGACTAGGAGACGAGTCCCCCTGCCTCTACAACTCAGACTGGGCCGTGTCTTACCTGGTTGTCTCAGTGAGACTAGGAGACGAGTCCCCCTGCCTCTACAGCTCAGACTGGGCCGTGTCTTACCTGGTTGTCTCAGTGAGACGAGGAGACGAGTCCCCCTGCCTCTACAGATCAGACTGGGCCGTGTCTTACCTGGTTGTCTCAGTGAGACTAGGAGACGAGTCCCCCTGCCTCTACAGCTCAGACTGGGCCGTGTCTTACCTGGTTGTCTTAGTGAGACGAGGAGACGAGTCCCCCTGCCTCTACAGCTCACACTGGGACGTATTTTCAATGCCACCCTATTCCCTATATAGTGCACTACCTTTGACCAGGACCTGTCATAAGTAGTGCACTACCTTTAACCAGGACCTGTCATAAGTAGTGCACTACCTTTAACCAGGACCTGTCATAAGTAGTGCACTACTATATAAATGAGCGATGACGAACGGCACAGGCAAGATGCAATAGATGGTATAGAGTACAGTATACACATGTGATGTAAACATTATTAAAGTGGCAATATTTAAAGTGACTAGTGATCCATTTATTAAAGTGTCCAGTGATTGGGTCTCAGCGTAGGCAGCAGCCACTAAATGTTAGTGGTGGCTGTTTAATAGTCTGATGGCCTTGAGATAGAAGCTGTTTTTCAGTCTCTCGGTCCGTGCTTTGATGCACCTGTACTGACCTCGCCTTCTGGATGATAGCGGGGTGAACAGGTAGTGATGCACCTGTACTGACCTTCTGGATGATAGAGGGGTGAACAGGCAGTGATGCACCTGTACTGACCTCTCCTTCTGGATGATAGAGGGGTGAACAGGTAGTGATGCACCTGTACTGACCTCTCCTTCTGGATGATAGAGGGGTGAACAGGTAGTGATGCACCTGTACTGACCTCTCCTTCTGGATGATAGAGGGGTGAACAGGTAGTGATGCACCTGTACTGACCTCGCCTTCTGGATGATAGCGGGGTGAACAGGCAGTGATGCACCTGTACTGACCTCTCCTTCTGGATGATAGAGGGGTGAACAGGTAGTGATGCACCTGTACTGACCTCACCTTCTGGATGATAGCGGGGTGAACAGGTAGTGGCTCGGGTGGTTGTTGTCCTTGATGATCTTTATGGCCTTCCTGTGACATCAGGTGTTGTAGTTGTCATCCAATCAGATATCAGACCTACATGATGTAAATACCACAGCACCTCTGCCTCTCAGAGGCGGGACAACGGGGGAAGGCGGGACAACGGGGGAAGGCGGGACAACGGGGGAAGGCGGGACAACGGGGGAAGGCGGGACAACGAGGGAAGGCGGGACAACGGGGGAAGGCGGGACAACGGGGGAAGGCGGGACAACGGGGGAAGGAGGGACAACGAGGGAAGGCGGGACAACGGGGGAAGGCGGGAGCAACACAGAGAAAGATGAATTCCTGACAAGACAATAAACCCTCTTGAATAGAATTGATAAGAGTCACTTCGGGCGCTCATCCCACCCATAGCCGTTTCCCTGTCTACCCCCTTCTGCCCCCTTCTACCCCCCTCTGCCCCTTACTGTACCTCCTCCTCATACTGGAGCCCCTCTCAGAGACAGACAGAGAGATACTGTACCTCTCAGAGACAGACAGAGAGAGATACTGTACCTCTCAGAGACAGACAGAGAGAGATACTGTACCTCTCAGAGACAGACAGAGAGAGATACTGTACCTCTCAGAGACAGACAGAGAGAGATACTGTACCTGTCAGAGACAGACAGAGAGAGATACTGTACCTCTCAGAGACAGACAGAGAGAGATACTGTACCTCTCAGAGACAGACAGAGAGAGATACTGTACCTCTCAGAGACAGACAGAGAGAGATACTGTACCTCTCAGAGACAGACAGAGAGAGATACTGTACCTCTCAGAGACAGACAGAGAGAGATACTGTACCTCTCAGAGACAGACAGAGAGAGATACTGTACCTCTCAGAGACAGACAGAGAGAGATACTGTACCTCTCAGAGACAGACAGAGAGAGATACTGTACCTCTCAGAGACAGACAGAGAGAGATACTGTACCTCTCAGAGACAGAGAGAGATACTGTACCTCTCAGAGACAGACAGAGAGAGATACTGTACCTCTCAGAGACAGACAGAGAGAGATACTGTACCTCTCAGAGACAGACAGAGAGAGATACTGTACCTCTCAGAGACAGACAGAGAGAGATACTGTACCTCTCAGAGACAGACAGAGAGAGATACTGTACCTCTCAGAGACAGACAGAGAGAGATACTGTACCTCTCAGAGACAGACAGAGAGAGATACTGTACCTCTCAGAGACAGACAGAGAGAGATACTGTACCTCTCAAAGACAGGCAGAGAGAGATACTGTACCTCTCAGAGACAGGCAGAGAGAGATACTGTACCTCTCAGAGACAGACAGAGAAAGATACTGTACCTCTCAGAGACAGACAGAGAGAGATACTGTACCTCTCAGAGACAGACAGAGAGAGATACTGTACCTCTCAGAGACAGACAGAGAGAGATACTGTACCTCTCAGAGACAGACAGAGAGAGATACTGTACCTCTCAGAGACAGACAGAGAGAGATACTGTACCTCTCAGAGACAGACAGAGAGAGATACTGTACCTCTCAGAGACAGACAGAGAGAGATACTGTACCTCTCAGAGACAGACAGAGAGAGATACTGTACCTCTCAGAGACAGACAGAGAGAGATACTGTACCTCTCAGAGACAGACAGAGAGAGATACTGTACCTCTCAGAGACAGACAGAGAGAGATACTGTACCTCCCAGAGACAGACAGAGAGAGATACTGTACCTCTCAGAGACAGACAGAGAGGGATACTGTACCTCTCAGAGACAGACAGAGAGAGATACTGTACCTCTCAGAGACAGACAGAGAGAGATACTGTACCTCTCAGAGACAGACAGAGAGAGATACTGTACCTCTCAGAGACAGACAGAGAGAGATACTGTACCTCTCAGAGACAGACAGAGATAGATACTGTACCTCTCAGAGACAGACAGAGAGAGATACTGTACCTCTCAGAGACAGACAGAGAGAGATACTGTACCTCTCAGAGACAGACAGAGAGAGATACTGTACCTCTCAGAGACAGACAGAGAGAGATACTGTACCTCTCAGAGACAGATAGAGAGAGATACTGTACCTCTCAGAGACAGACAGAGAGAGATACTGTACCTCTCAGAGACAGACAGAGAGAGATACTGTACCTCTCAGAGACAGGCAGAGAGAGATACTGTGCCTCTCAGAGACAGACAGAGAGAGATACTGTACCTCTCAGAGACAGACAGAGAGAGATACTGTACCTCCCCACAGTGCATACTGTACCTCTCAGAGACAGACAGAGAGATATACTGTACCTCTCAGAGACAGACAGAGAGAGATACTGTACCTCTCAGAGACAGACAGAGAGAGATACTGTACCTCTCAGAGACAGACAGAGAGAGATACTGTACCTCTCAGAGACAGACAGAGAGAGATACTGTACCTCTCAGAGACAGACAGAGAGAGATACTGTACCTCTCAGAGACAGGCAGAGAGAGGTACTGTACCTCTCAGAGACAGACAGAGAGAGATACTGTACCTCTCAGAGACAGACAGAGAGAGATACTGTACCTCTCAGAGACAGACAGAGAGAGATACTGTACCTCCCCACAGTGGAGCCCCTCTCAGAGACAGACAGAGAGAGATACTGTACCTCTCAGAGACAGACAGAGAGAGATACTGTACCTCTCAGAGACAGACAGAGAGAGATACTGTACCTCTCAGAGACAGACAGAGAGAGATACTGTACCTCTCAGAGACAGACAGAGAGAGATACTGTACCTCTCAGAGACAGACAGAGAGAGATACTGTACCTCTCAGAGACAGGCAGAGAGAGGTACTGTACCTCTCAGAGACAGACAGAGAGAGATACTGTACCTCTCAGACAGACAGAGAGAGATACTGTACCTCTCAGAGACAGACAGAGAGAGATACTGTACCTCTCAGAGACAGACAGAGAGAGATACTGTACCTCTCAGAGACAGACAGAGAGAGATACTTTACCTCTCAGAGACAGACAGAGAGAGATACTGTACCTCTCAGAGACAGACAGAGAGAGATACAGTACCTCTCAGAGACAGGCAGAGAGAGATACTGTAACTCTCAGAGACAGACAGAGAGAGATACTGTACCTCTCAGAGACAGACAGGGAGAGATACTGTACCTCTCAGAGACAGGCAGAGAGAGATACTGTACCTCTCAGACAGACAGAGAGAGATACTGTACCTCTCAGAGACAGACAGAGAGAGATACTGTACCTCTCAGAGACAGACAGAGAGAGATACTGTACCTCTCAGAGACAGGCAGAGAGAGATACTGTACCTCTCAGAGACAGACAGAGAGAGATACTGTACCTCTCAGAGACAGACAGAGAGAGATACTGTACCTCTCAGAGACAGACAGAGAGAGATACTGTACCTCTCAGAGACAGACAGAGAGAGATACTGTACCTCTCAGAGACAGACAGAGAGAGATACTGTACCTCTCAGAGACAGACAGAGAGAGATACTGTACCTCTCAGAGACAGACAGAGAGAGATACTGTACCTCTCAGAGACAGACAGAGAGAGATACTGTACCTCCCAGAACCAGTCCGTCTCTCTCCTCTCCAACCAGTCAGCTCCAGAGCAGCTCGGGAGGAGGAGCAGGAACAGGCTGGCAGCCAAGCGGCTTGGCACAGCTCCTAATGATACCTGGCATGCGTCTGCTCTCCACGACGCCGGGGTCACACCTGACAACTCTTAGTAAGATGTAAATGTCTCTATTAACAGAGAGAGAGGGAGTTCCTCTCCTCACGTCCCTCGTGTTCTGCCTGTATGTTCTGCTGTGATCAGAGGACGGATCCTGGACACTGCATTAAGATCCAACCCTTGCAAGCCGTGTGTGTGGGCGTATGTATGTGTGTGTGTGTGTGTGTGTGTGTGTGTGTGTGTGTGTGTGTGTGTGTGTGTGTGTGTGTGTGTGTGTGTGTGTGTGTGTGTGTGTGTGTGTGTGTGTGTGTGTGTGTGTGTGTGTGTTTTAGCTGTCCTCTCCCACACCCTGGTTGCCGCTCTGAACTCCAACTAACTCTCCCTTTGGTTCTCTGGTCCTCTGGTCCTCTGGTCTTCTGGTTCTCTGGTCCTCTAGTCCTCTGGTCCTCTGGTCCTCTGGTCCTC
>NW_026601598.1:0-42909 GCF_029448725.1 Salvelinus fontinalis
TGTAGTATCTAAACCCGTCATGTAGTATCTAAACCCGTCATCTAGTATCTAAACCTGTCATCTAGTATCTAAACCCGTCATGTAGTATCTAAACCCGTCATGTAGTATCTAAACCCGTCATGTAGTATCTAAACCCGTCATGTAGTATCTAAACCTGTCATCTAGTATCTAAACCCGTCATGTAGTATCTAAACCCGTCATGTAGTATCTAAACCCGTCATGTAGTATCTAAACCTGTCATGTAGTATCTAAACCCGTCATGTAGTATCTAAACCCGTCATGTAGTATCTAAACCCGTCATCTAGTATCTAAACCCGTCATGTAGTATCTAAACCCGTCATGTAGTATCTAAACCCGTCATGTAGTATCTAAACCTGTCATGTAGTATCTAAACCCGTCATGTAGTATCTAAACCCGTCATGTAGTATCTAAACCCGTCATGTAGTATCTAAACCCGTCATGTAGTATCTAAACCCGTCATGTAGTATCTAAACATATCATGTAGTATCTAAACATATCATCTAGTATCTAAACCCGTCATCTAGTATCTAAACCCGTCATGTAGTATCTAAACCCGTCATGTAGTATCTAAACCCGTCATCTAGTATCTAAACCTGTCATCTAGTATCTAAACCCGTCATCTAGTATCTAAACCCGTCATGTAGTATCTAAACCTGTCATATAGTATCTAAACCCGTCATGTAGTATCTAAACCCGTCATGTAGTATCTAAACCCGTCATCTAGTATCTAAACCCGTCATCTAGTATCTAAACCCGTCATGTAGTATCTAAACCCGTCATGTAGTATCTAAACCTGTCATCTAGTATCTAAACCCGTCATCTAGTATCTAAACCTGTCATCTAGTATCTAAACCCGTCATCTAGTATCTAAACCTGTCATGTAGTATCTAAACCCGTCATCTAGTATCTAAACCCGTCATGTAGTATCTAAACCCGTCATGTAGTATCTAAACATATCATCTAGTATCTAAACCCGTCATGTAGTATCTAAACCCGTCATGTAGTATCTAAACCCGTCATGTAGTATCTAAACCCGTCATGTAGTATCTAAACCCGTCATGTAGTATCTAAACCCGTCATCTAGTATCTAAACCTGTCATCTAGTATCTAAACCCGTCATCTAGTATCTAAACCCGTCATGTAGTATCTAAACCCGTCATCTAGTATCTAAACCCGTCATCTAGTATCTAAACCCGTCATGTAGTATCTAAACCCGTCATCTAGTATCTAAACCTGTCATGTAGTATCTAAACCTGTCATATAGTATCTAAACCCGTCATGTAGTATCTAAACCCATCATGTAGTATCTAAACCCGTCATCTAGTATCTAAACCTGTCATCTAGTATCTAAACCCGTCATCTAGTATCTAAACCTGTCATCTAGTATCTAAACCCGTCATCTAGTATCTAAACCTGTCATGTAGTATCTAAACCTGTCATCTAGTATCTAAACCCGTCATGTAGTATCTAAACCTGTCATGTAGTATCTAAACATATAATCTAGTATCTAAACCCGTCATGTAGTATCTAAACCCGTCATGTAGTATCTAAACCCGTCATGTAGTATCTAAACCCGTCATGTAGTATCTAAACCCGTCATGTAGTATCTAAACCCGTCATCTAGAATCTAAACCTGTCATCTAGTATCTAAACCCGTCATCTAGTATCTAAACCCGTCATGTAGTATCTAAACCCGTCATCTAGTATCTAAACCTGTCATCTAGTATCTAAACCCGTCATGTAGTATCTAAACCCGTCATCTAGTATCTAAACCCGTCATGTAGTATCTAAACCCGTCATGTAGTATCTAAACCCGTCATGTAGTATCAAAACCCGTCATGTAGTATCTAAACCCGTCATCTAGTATCTAAACCTGTCATCTAGTATCTAAACCCGTCATCTAGTATCTAAACCCGTCATGTAGTATCTAAACCCGTCATGTAGTATCTAAACCCGTCATGTAGTATCTAAACCCGTCATGTAGTATCTAAACCCGTCATGTAGTATCTAAACCCGTCATGTAGTATCTAAACCCGTCATGTAGTATCTAAACCCGTCATGTAGTATCTAAACCCGTCATGTAGTATCTAAACCCGTCATGTAGTATCTAAACCCGTCATGTAGTATCTAAACCCGTCATGTAGTATCTAAACCCGTCATGTAGTATCTAAACCCGTCATCTAGTATCTAAACCTGTCATGTAGTATCTAAACCCGTCATGTAGTATCTAAACCCGTCATGTAGTATCTAAACCCGTCATCTAGTATCTAAACCTGTCATCTAGTATCTAAACCCGTCATGTAGTATCTAAACCCGTCATGTAGTATCTAAACCCGTCATGTAGTATCTAAACCCGTCATGTAGTATCTAAACCCGTCATCTAGTATCTAAACCCGTCATGTAGTATCTAAACATATCATGTAGTATCTAAACATATAATCTAGTATCTAAACCCGTCATCTAGTATCTAAACCCGTCATGTAGTATCTAAACCCGTCATGTAGTATCTAAACCCGTCATGTAGTATCTAAACCCGTCATCTAGTATCTAAACCTGTCATCTAGTATCTAAACCCGTCATCTAGTATCTAAACCTGTCATGTAGTATCTAAACCTGTCATATAGTATCTAAACCCGTCATGTAGTATCTAAACCCGTCATGTAGTATCTAAACCCGTCATCTAGTATCTAAACCTGTCATCTAGTATCTAAACCCGTCATGTAGTATCTAAACCCGTCATGTAGTATCTAAACCTGTCATCTAGTATCTAAACCCGTCATCTAGTATCTAAACCCGTCATGTAGTATCTAAACCTGTCATCTAGTATCTAAACCCGTCATGTAGTATCTAAACCTGTCATGTAGTATCTAAACATATAATCTAGTATCTAAACCCGTCATGTAGTATCTAAACCCGTCATGTAGTATCTAAACCCGTCATGTAGTATCTAAACCCGTCATGTAGTATCTAAACCCGTCATGTAGTATCTAAACCCGTCATCTAGAATCTAAACCTGTCATCTAGTATCTAAACCCGTCATCTAGTATCTAAACCCGTCATGTAGTATCTAAACCCGTCATCTAGTATCTAAACCTGTCATCTAGTATCTAAACCCGTCATGTAGTATCTAAACCCGTCATCTAGTATCTAAACCCGTCATGTAGTATCTAAACCTGTCATATAGTATCTAAACCCGTCATGTAGTATCTAAACCCATCATGTAGTATCTAAACCCGTCATCTAGTATCTAAACCCGTCATCTAGTATCTAAACCCGTCATGTAGTATCTAAACCTGTCATCTAGTATCTAAACCCGTCATCTAGTATCTAAACCCGTCATGTAGTATCTAAACCTGTCATCTAGTATCTAAACCCGTCATGTAGTATCTAAACCCGTCATGTAGTATCTAAACCTGTCATCTAGTATCTAAACCCGTCATGTAGTATCTAAACCCGTCATGTAGTATCTAAACCCGTCATGTAGTATCTAAACCCGTCATGTAGTATCTAAACCCGTCATGTAGTATCTAAACCCGTCATCTAGTATCTAAACCTGTCATCTAGTATCTAAACCCGTCATGTAGTATCTAAACCCGTCATGTAGTATCTAAACCCGTCATCTAGTATCTAAACCTGTCATCTAGTATCTAAACCCGTCATGTAGTATCTAAACCCGTCATCTAGTATCTAAACCCGTCATGTAGTATCTAAACCCGTCATGTAGTATCTAAACCCGTCATGTAGTATCTAAACCCGTCATGTAGTATCTAAACCCGTCATGTAGTATCTAAACCTGTCATCTAGTATCTAAACCCGTCATCTAGTATCTAAACCCGTCATGTAGTATCTAAACCCGTCATGTAGTATCTAAACCCGTCATGTAGTATCTAAACCCGTCATGTAGTATCTAAACCCGTCATGTAGTATCTAAACCCGTCATGTAGTATCTAAACCCGTCATGTAGTATCTAAACCCGTCATGTAGTATCTAAACCCGTCATGTAGTATCTAAACCCGTCATGTAGTATCTAAACCCGTCATGTAGTATCTAAACCCGTCATGTAGTATCTAAACCCGTCATGTAGTATCTAAACCCGTCATCTAGTATCTAAACCTGTCATGTAGTATCTAAACCCGTCATGTAGTATCTAAACCCGTCATGTAGTATCTAAACCCGTCATCTAGTATCTAAACCTGTCATCTAGTATCTAAACCCGTCATGTAGTATCTAAACCCGTCATGTAGTATCTAAACCCGTCATGTAGTATCTAAACCCGTCATGTAGTATCTAAACCCGTCATCTAGTATCTAAACCCGTCATGTAGTATCTAAACATATCATGTAGTATCTAAACATATAATCTAGTATCTAAACCCGTCATCTAGTATCTAAACCCGTCATGTAGTATCTAAACCCGTCATGTAGTATCTAAACCCGTCATGTAGTATCTAAACCCGTCATCTAGTATCTAAACCTGTCATCTAGTATCTAAACCCGTCATCTAGTATCTAAACCTGTCATGTAGTATCTAAACCTGTCATATAGTATCTAAACCCGTCATGTAGTATCTAAACCCATCATGTAGTATCTAAACCCGTCATCTAGTATCTAAACCCGTCATCTAGTATCTAAACCCGTCATGTAGTATCTAAACCCGTCATGTAGTATCTAAACCTGTCATCTAGTATCTAAACCCGTCATCTAGTATCTAAACCCGTCATGTAGTATCTAAACCCGTCATGTAGTATCTAAACCCGTCATGTAGTATCTAAACCCGTCATGTAGTATCTAAACCCGTCATGTAGTATCTAAACCTGTCATCTAGTATCTAAACCCGTCATCTAGTATCTAAACCCGTCATGTAGTATCTAAACCCGTCATCTAGTATCTAAACCTGTCATCTAGTATCTAAACCCGTCATGTAGTATCTAAACCCGTCATCTAGTATCTAAACCCGTCATCTAGTATCTAAACCCGTCATGTAGTATCTAAACCCGTCATGTAGTATCTAAACCCGTCATGTAGTATCTAAACCCGTCATCTAGTATCTAAACCCGTCATCTAGTATCTAAACCCGTCATCTAGTATCTAAACCCGTCATGTAGTATCTAAACCCGTCATGTAGTATCTAAACCCGTCATGTAGTATCTAAACCCGTCATGTAGTATCTAAACCCGTCATGTAGTATCTAAACCCGTCATGTAGTATCTAAACCCGTCATGTAGTATCTAAACATATCATCTAGTATCTAAACCCGTCATGTAGTATCTAAACCCGTCATGTAGTATCTAAACCCGTCATGTAGTATCTAAACCCGTCATGTAGTATCTAAACCCGTCATGTAGTATCTAAACCCGTCATGTAGTATCTAAACCCGTCATGTAGTATCTAAACCCGTCATCTAGTATCTAAACCTGTCATGTAGTATCTAAACCCGTCATGTAGTATCTAAACCCGTCATGTAGTATCTAAACCCGTCATCTAGTATCTAAACCCGTCATCTAGTATCTAAACCCGTCATGTAGTATCTAAACCCGTCATGTAGTATCTAAACCCGTCATGTAGTATCTAAACCCGTCATGTAGTATCTAAACCTGTCATCTAGTATCTAAACCCGTCATCTAGTATCTAAACCCGTCATGTAGTATCTAAACCTGTCATGTAGTATCTAAACCCGTCATGTAGTATCTAAACCCGTCATGTAGTATCTAAACCCGTCATGTAGTATCTAAACCCGTCATGTAGTATCTAAACCCGTCATGTAGTATCTAAACCTGTCATCTAGTATCTAAACCCGTCATGTAGTATCTAAACCCGTCATGTAGTATCTAAACCCGTCATGTAGTATCTAAACCTGTCATGTAGTATCTAAACCCGTCATCTAGTATCTAAACCCGTCATGTAGTATCTAAACCCGTCATGTAGTATCTAAACCCGTCATGTAGTATCTAAACATATCATGTAGTATCTAAACATATAATCTAGTATCTAAACCCGTCATCTAGTATCTAAACCCGTCATGTAGTATCTAAACCCGTCATGTAGTATCTAAACCCGTCATGTAGTATCTAAACCCGTCATGTAGTATCTAAACCCGTCATGTAGTATCTAAACCTGTCATCTAGTATCTAAACCCGTCATGTAGTATCTAAACCCGTCATGTAGTATCTAAACCCGTCATGTAGTATCTAAACCCGTCATCTAGTATCTAAACCCGTCATGTAGTATCTAAACCTGTCATGTAGTATCTAAACCTGTCATCTAGTATCTAAACCCGTCATCTAGTATCTAAACCCGTCATGTAGTATCTAAACCCGTCATGTAGTATCTAAACCCGTCATGTAGTATCTAAACCCGTCATGTAGTATCTAAACCCGTCATGTAGTATCTAAACCCGTCATCTAGTATCTAAACCCGTCATCTAGTATCTAAACCCGTCATCTAGTATCTAAACCTGTCATCTAGTATCTAAACCCGTCATGTAGTATCTAAACCCGTCATGTAGTATCTAAACCCGTCATGTAGTATCTAAACCCGTCATGTAGTATCTAAACCCGTCATGTAGTATCTAAACCCGTCATGTAGTATCTAAACCCGTCATGTAGTATCTAAACCCGTCATGTAGTATCTAAACATATCATGTAGTATCTAAACATATAATCTAGTATCTAAACCCGTCATCTAGTATCTAAACCCGTCATGTAGTATCTAAACCCGTCATGTAGTATCTAAACCCGTCATGTAGTATCTAAACCCGTCATCTAGTATCTAAACCCGTCATGTAGTATCTAAACCCGTCATGTAGTATCTAAACCCGTCATGTAGTATCTAAACCCGTCATGTAGTATCTAAACCCGTCATCTAGTATCTAAACCCGTCATGTAGTATCTAAACCCGTCATGTAGTATCTAAACCCGTCATGTAGTATCTAAACCCGTCATCTAGTATCTAAACCTGTCATCTAGTATCTAAACCCGTCATCTAGTATCTAAACCTGTCATGTAGTATCTAAACCTGTCATATAGTATCTAAACCCGTCATGTAGTATCTAAACCCGTCATGTAGTATCTAAACCCGTCATCTAGTATCTAAACCTGTCATCTAGTATCTAAACCCGTCATCTAGTATCTAAACCCGTCATCTAGTATCTAAACCTGTCATCTAGTATCTAAACCCGTCATGTAGTATCTAAACCCGTCATGTAGTATCTAAACCTGTCATCTAGTATCTAAACCCGTCATCTAGTATCTAAACCTGTCATCTAGTATCTAAACCCGTCATCTAGTATCTAAACCCGTCATGTAGTATCTAAACCCGTCATCTAGTATCTAAACCCGTCATCTAGTATCTAAACCTGTCATGTAGTATCTAAACCTGTCATGTAGTATCTAAACCCGTCATGTAGTATCTAAACCCGTCATGTAGTATCTAAACCCGTCATGTAGTATCTAAACCCGTCATCTAGTATCTAAACCTGTCATCTAGTATCTAAACCTGTCATGTAGTATCTAAACCCGTCATGTAGTATCTAAACCCGTCATGTAGTATCTAAACCCGTCATCTAGTATCTAAACCTGTCATCTAGTATCTAAACCCGTCATGTAGTATCTAAACCCGTCATGTAGTATCTAAACCCGTCATGTAGTATCTAAACCCGTCATGTAGTATCTAAACCCGTCATCTAGTATCTAAACCCGTCATGTAGTATCTAAACCCGTCATGTAGTATCTAAACCCGTCATGTAGTATCTAAACCCGTCATCTAGTATCTAAACCTGTCATCTAGTATCTAAACCCGTCATCTAGTATCTAAACCTGTCATGTAGTATCTAAACCTGTCATATAGTATCTAAACCCGTCATGTAGTATCTAAACCCGTCATGTAGTATCTAAACCCGTCATCTAGTATCTAAACCTGTCATCTAGTATCTAAACCCGTCATCTAGTATCTAAACCCGTCATCTAGTATCTAAACCTGTCATCTAGTATCTAAACCCGTCATGTAGTATCTAAACCCGTCATGTAGTATCTAAACCTGTCATCTAGTATCTAAACCCGTCATCTAGTATCTAAACCCGTCATCTAGTATCTAAACCCGTCATCTAGTATCTAAACCCGTCATGTAGTATCTAAACCCGTCATCTAGTATCTAAACCCGTCATCTAGTATCTAAACCTGTCATGTAGTATCTAAACCTGTCATGTAGTATCTAAACCCGTCATGTAGTATCTAAACCCGTCATGTAGTATCTAAACCCGTCATGTAGTATCTAAACCTGTCATCTAGTATCTAAACCCGTCATCTAGTATCTAAACCCGTCATCTAGTATCTAAACCTGTCATGTAGTATCTAAACCTGTCATCTAGTATCTAAACCCGTCATGTAGTATCTAAACATATAATCTAGTATCTAAACCCGTCATGTAGTATCTAAACCCGTCATGTAGTATCTAAACCCGTCATGTAGTATCTAAACCCGTCATGTAGTATCTAAACCCGTCATGTAGTTTCTAAACCCGTCATCTAGTATCTAAACCTGTCATCTAGTATCTAAACCCGTCATGTAGTATCTAAACCCGTCATGTAGTATCTAAACCCGTCATGTAGTATCTAAACCCGTCATGTAGTATCTAAACCCGTCATGTAGTATCTAAACCCGTCATGTAGTATCTAAACCCGTCATGTAGTATCTAAACCCGTCATGTAGTATCTAAACCTGTCATGTAGTATCTAAACATATCATCTAGTATCTAAACCCGTCATGTAGTATCTAAACCCGTCATGTAGTATCTAAACCCGTCATGTAGTATCTAAACCTGTCATGTAGTATCTAAACCCGTCATCTAGTATCTAAACCCGTCATGTAGTATCTAAACCAGTCATCTAGTATCTAAACCCGTCATGTAGTATCTAAACCCGTCATGTAGTATCTAAACCCGTCATGTAGTATCTAAACCCGTCATCTAGTATCTAAACCCGTCATGTAGTATCTAAACCCATCATGTAGTATCTAAACCTGTCATCTAGTATCTAAACCCGTCATCTAGTATCTAAACCCGTCATGTAGTATCTAAACCCGTCATGTAGTATCTAAACCCGTCATGTAGTATCTAAACCCGTCATGTAGTATCTAAACCTGTCATGTAGTATCTAAACCCGTCATCTAGTATCTAAACCTGTCATCTAGTATCTAAACCCGTCATCTAGTATCTAAACCCGTCATGTAGTATCTAAACATATCATGTAGTATCTAAACATATAATCTAGTATCTAAACCCGTCATCTAGTATCTAAACCCGTCATGTAGTATCTAAACCCGTCATGTAGTATCTAAACCCGTCATCTAGTATCTAAACCCGTCATCTAGTATCTAAACCCGTCATCTAGTATCTAAACCCGTCATCTAGTATCTAAACCCGTCATGTAGTATCTAAACCCGTCATGTAGTATCTAAACCCGTCATGTAGTATCTAAACCCGTCATGTAGTATCTAAACCCGTCATGTAGTATCTAAACATATCATGTAGTATCTAAACATATAATCTAGTATCTAAACCCGTCATGTAGTATCTAAACCCGTCATGTAGTATCTAAACCCGTCATGTAGTATCTAAACCCGTCATGTAGTATCTAAACCCGTCATCTAGTATCTAAACCCGTCATCTAGTATCTAAACCCGTCATCTAGTATCTAAACCTGTCATGTAGTATCTAAACCTGTCATCTAGTATCTAAACCCGTCATGTAGTATCTAAACCTGTCATGTAGTATCTAAACCTAGTCATCTAGTATCTAAACCCGTCATGTAGTATCTAAACCCGTCATGTAGTATCTAAACCCGTCATGTAGTATCTAAACCCGTCATGTAGTATCTAAACCCGTCATGTAGTATCTAAACCCGTCATCTAGTATCTAAACCTGTCATCTAGTATCTAAACCCGTCATGTAGTATCTAAACCCGTCATGTAGTATCTAAACCCGTCATGTAGTATCTAAACCCGTCATGTAGTATCTAAACCCGTCATGTAGTATCTAAACCCGTCATGTAGTATCTAAACCCGTCATGTAGTATCTAAACATATCATGTAGTATCTAAACATATAATCTAGTATCTAAACCCGTCATGTAGTATCTAAACCCGTCATGTAGTATCTAAACCCGTCATGTAGTATCTAAACATATCATGTAGTATCTAAACATATAATCTAGTATCTAAACCCGTCATCTAGTATCTAAACCCGTCATGTAGTATCTAAACCCGTCATGTAGTATCTAAACATATCATGTAGTATCTAAACATATAATCTAGTATCTAAACCCGTCATCTAGTATCTAAACCCGTCATGTAGTATCTAAACATATCATGTAGTATCTAAACATATAATCTAGTATCTAAACCCGTCATCTAGTATCTAAACCCGTCATGTAGTATCTAAACCCGTCATGTAGTATCTAAACCCGTCATGTAGTATCTAAACCCGTCATGTAGTATCTAAACCCGTCATGTAGTATCTAAACCCGTCATCTAGTATCTAAACCTGTCATCTAGTATCTAAACCCGTCATCTAGTATCTAAACCTGTCATCTAGTATCTAAACCCGTCATGTAGTATCTAAACCCGTCATGTAGTATCTAAACCCGTCATGTAGTATCTAAACCCGTCATGTAGTATCTAAACCCGTCATGTAGTATCTAAACATATCATGTAGTATCTAAACATATAATCTAGTATCTAAACCCGTCATGTAGTATCTAAACCCGTCATGTAGTATCTAAACACGTCATGTAGTATCTAAACCTATCATGTAGTATCTAAACCTATCATCTAGTATCTAAACCCGTCATCTAGTATCTAAACCCGTCATGTAGTATCTAAACCCGTCATGTAGTATCTAAACCTGTCATGTAGTATCTAAAACATATGATCTAGTATCTAAACCCGTCATCTAGTATCTAAACCCGTCATGTAGTATCTAAACCCGTCATGTAGTATCTAAACCCGTCATGTAGTATCTAAACCCGTCATGTAGTATCTAAACCCGTCATGTAGTATCTAAACCCGTCATGTAGTATCTAAACCCGTCATGTAGTATCTAAACCCGTCATCTAGTATCTAAACCTGTCATCTAGTATCTAAACCCGTCATCTAGTATCTAAACCCGTCATCTAGTATCTAAACCTGTCATGTAGTATCTAAACCCGTCATCTAGTATCTAAACCCGTCATCTAGTATCTAAACCTGTCATGTAGTATCTAAACCCGTCATGTAGTATCTAAACCCGTCATGTAGTATCTAAACCCGTCATGTAGTATCTAAACCTGTCATCTAGTATCTAAACCCGTCATGTAGTATCTAAACCCGTCATGTAGTATCTAAACCCGTCATCTAGTATCTAAACCTGTCATCTAGTATCTAAACCCGTCATCTAGTATCTAAACCCGTCATCTAGTATCTAAACCCGTCATCTAGTATCTAAACCCGTCATCTAGTATCTAAACCCGTCATCTAGTATCTAAACCTGTCATGTAGTATCTAAACCCGTCATGTAGTATCTAAACCCGTCATGTAGTATCTAAACCCGTCATGTAGTATCTAAACATATCATGTAGTATCTAAACATATAATCTAGTATCTAAACCCGTCATGTAGTATCTAAACCCGTCATGTAGTATCTAAACACGTCATGTAGTATCTAAACATATCATGTAGTATCTAAACCTATCATCTAGTATCTAAACCCGTCATCTAGTATCTAAACCCGTCATGTAGTATCTAAACCCGTCATGTAGTATCTAAACCCGTCATGTAGTATCTAAACCTGTCATCTAGTATCTAAACCCGTCATCTAGTATCTAAACCCGTCATGTAGTATCTAAACCCGTCATGTAGTATCTAAACCCGTCATGTAGTATCTAAACCCGTCATGTAGTATCTAAACCCGTCATGTAGTATCTAAACCTGTCATCTAGTATCTAAACCCGTCATGTAGTATCTAAACCCGTCATGTAGTATCTAAACCCGTCATGTAGTATCTAAACCCGTCATCTAGTATCTAAACCTGTCATCTAGTATCTAAACCCGTCATCTAGTATCTAAACCCGTCATCTAGTATCTAAACCTGTCATCTAGTATCTAAACCCGTCATCTAGTATCTAAACCCGTCATGTAGTATCTAAACCTGTCATGTAGTATCTAAACCCGTCATGTAGTATCTAAACCCGTCATGTAGTATCTAAACCCGTCATGTAGTATCTAAACCCGTCATCTAGTATCTAAACCCGTCATGTAGTATCTAAACCCGTCATGTAGTATCTAAACCCGTCATCTAGTATCTAAACCTGTCATCTAGTATCTAAACCCGTCATCTAGTATCTAAACCCGTCATCTAGTATCTAAACCTGTCATCTAGTATCTAAACCCGTCATCTAGTATCTAAACCCGTCATCTAGTATCTAAACCTGTCATGTAGTATCTAAACCCGTCATGTAGTATCTAAACCCGTCATGTAGTATCTAAACCCGTCATGTAGTATCTAAACCTGTCATGTAGTATCTAAACCTGTCATCTAGTATCTAAACCCGTCATGTAGTATCTAAACCCGTCATGTAGTATCTAAACATATCATGTAGTATCTAAACATATAATCTAGTATCTAAACCCGTCATCTAGTATCTAAACCCGTCATGTAGTATCTAAACCCGTCATGTAGTATCTAAACCCGTCATGTAGTATCTAAACCCGTCATGTAGTATCTAAACCTGTCATCTAGTATCTAAACCCGTCATGTAGTATCTAAACCCGTCATGTAGTATCTAAACCCGTCATGTAGTATCTAAACCCGTCATCTAGTATCTAAAACCGTCATGTAGTATCTAAACATATCATGTAGTATCTAAACATATAATCTAGTATCTAAACCCGTCATCTAGTATCTAAACACGTCATGTAGTATCTAAACCCGTCATGTAGTATCTAAACCCGTCATGTAGTATCTAAACCCGTCATGTAGTATCTAAACCCGTCATATAGTATCTAAACCTGTCATCTAGTATCTAAACCCGTCATGTAGTATCTAAACCCGTCATGTAGTATCTAAACCCGTCATGTAGTATCTAAACCCGTCATGTAGTATCTAAACCCGTCATCTAGTATCTAAACCCGTCATGTAGTATCTAAACCCGTCATGTAGTATCTAAACCCGTCATGTAGTATCTAAACCCGTAATCTAGTATCTAAACCTGTCATCTAGTATCTAAACCAGTCATCTAGTATCTAAACCTGTCATGTAGTATCTAAACCTGTCATATAGTATCTAAACCCGTCATGTAGTATCTAAACCCGTCTTGTAGTATCTAAACCCGTCATCTAGTATCTAAACCTGTCATCTAGTATCTAAACCCGTCATCTAGTATCTAATCCCGTCATCTAGTATCTAAACCTGTCATCTAGTATCTAAACCCGTCATGTAGTATCTAAACCCGTCATGTAGTATCTAAACCTGTCATCTAGTATCTAAACCCGTCATCTAGTATCTAAACCTGTCATCTAGTATCTAAACCCGTCATCTAGTATCTAAACCCGTCATGTAGTATCTAAACCCGTCATCTAGTATCTAAACCCGTCATGTAGTATCTAAACCCGTCATGTAGTATCTAAACCCGTCATGTAGTTTCTAAACCCGTCATCTAGTATCTAAACCTGTCATCTAGTATCTAAACCCGTCATGTAGTATCTAAACCCGTCATGTAGTATCTAAACCCGTTATGTAGTATCTAAACCCGTCATGTAGTATCTAAACCCGTCATGTAGTATCTAAACCCGTCATGTAGTATCTAAACCCGTCATGTAGTATCTAAACATATCATGTAGTATCTAAACATATAATCTAGTATCTAAACCCGTCATGTAGTATCTAAACCCGTCATGTAGTATCTAAACACGTCATGTAGTATCTAAACCCGTCATGTAGTATCTAAACATATAATCTAGTATCTAAACCCGTCATCTAGTATCTAAACCCGTCATGTAGTATCTAAACCCGTCATGTAGTATCTAAACATATCATGTAGTATCTAAACATATAATCTAGTATCTAAACCCGTCATGTAGTATCTAAACCAGTCATCTAGTATCTAAACCCGTCATGTAGTATCTAAACCCGTCATGTAGTATCTAAACCCGTCATGTAGTATCTAAACCCGTCATCTAGTATCTAAACCCGTCATGTAGTATCTAAACATATCATGTAGTATCTAAACATATAATCTAGTATCTAAACCCGTCATCTAGTATCTAAACCCGTCATGTAGTATCTAAACCCGTCATGTAGTATCTAAACCCGTCATCTAGTATCTAAACATGTCATCTAGTATCTAAACCCGTCATCTAGTATCTAAACCTATCATGTAGTATCTAAACCTGTCATATAGTATCTAAACCCGTCATGTAGTATCTAAACCCATCTTGTAGTATCTAAACCCATCATCTAGTATCTAAACCTGTCATCTAGTATCTAAACCCGTCATGTAGTATCTAAACCCGTCATGTAGTATCTAAACCTGTCATCTAGTATCTAAACCCGTCATCTAGTATCTAAACCTGTCATCTAGTATCTAAACCCGTCATCTAGTATCTAAACCTGTCATGTAGTATCTAAACCTGTCATCTAGTATCTAAACCCGTCATGTAGTATCTAAACATATCATGTAGTATCTAAACATATAATCTAGTATCTAAACCCGTCATGTAGTATCTAAACCCGTCATGTAGTATCTAAACCCGTCATGTTAGTATCTAAACATGATGGGTTTAGATACTACATGACGGGTTTAGATACTACATGACGGGTTTAGATACTAGATTATATGTTTAGATACTACATGATATGTTTAGATACTACATGACGGGTTTAGATACTAGATGACAGGTTTAGATACTACATGACAGGTTTAGATACTAGATGACGGGTTTAGATACTAGATGACAGGTTTAGATACTAGATGACGGGTTTAGATACTAGATGACAGGTTTAGATACTACATGACGGGTTTAGATACTACATGACGGGTTTAGATACTAGATGACAGGTTTAGATACTAGATGATGGGTTTAGATACTACAAGATGGGTTTAGATACTACATGACGGGTTTAGATACTATATGACAGGTTTAGATACTACATGATAGGTTTAGATACTAGATGACGGGTTTAGATACTAGATGACATGTTTAGATACTAGATGACGGGTTTAGATACTACATGACGGGTTTAGATACTACATGACGGGTTTAGATACTAGATGACGGGTTTAGATACTAGATTATATGTTTAGATACTACATGATATGTTTAGATACTACATGACGGGTTTAGATACTAGATGACGGGTTTAGATACTACATGACGGGTTTAGATACTACATGACGGGTTTAGATACTACATGACGGGTTTAGATACTAGATGACTGGTTTAGATACTACATGACGGGTTTAGATACTAGATTATATGTTTAGATACTACATGATATGTTTAGATACTACATGACGGGTTTAGATACTACATGACGGGTTTAGATACTAGATGACGGGTTTAGATACTAGATTATATGTTTAGATACTACATGACGGGTTTAGATACTACATGACGTGTTTAGATACTACATGACGGGTTTAGATACTACATGACGGGTTTAGATACTAGATTATATGTTTAGATACTACATGATATGTTTAGATACTACATGACGGGTTTAGATACTACATGACGGGTTTAGATACTACATGACGGGTTTAGATACTACATGACGGGTTTAGATACTACATAACGGGTTTAGATACTACATGACGGGTTTAGATACTACATGACGGGTTTAGATACTAGATGACAGGTTTAGATACTAGATGACGGGTTTAGAAACTACATGACGGGTTTAGATACTACATGACGGGTTTAGATACTACATGACGGGTTTAGATACTAGATGACGGGTTTAGATACTACATGACGGGTTTAGATACTAGATGACGGGTTTAGATACTAGATGACAGGTTTAGATACTAGATGACGGGTTTAGATACTAGATGACAGGTTTAGATACTACATGACGGGTTTAGATACTACATGACGGGTTTAGATACTAGATGACAGGTTTAGATACTAGATGACGGGATTAGATACTAGATGACGGGTTTAGATACTAGATGACAGGTTTAGATACTAGATGACGGGTTTAGATACTACAAGACGGGTTTAGATACTACATGACGGGTTTAGATACTATATGACAGGTTTAGATACTACATGACAGGTTTAGATACTAGATGACTGGTTTAGATACTAGATGACAGGTTTAGATACTAGATTACGGGTTTAGATACTACATGACGGGTTTAGATACTACATGACGGGTTTAGATACTACATGACGGGTTTAGATACTAGATGACGGGTTTAGATACTACATGACGGGTTTAGATACTACATGACGGGTTTAGATACTACATGACGGGTTTAGATACTACATGACGGGTTTAGATACTAGATGACAGGTTTAGATACTATATGACGGGTTTAGATACTACATGACGGGTTTAGATACTACATGACGGGTTTAGATACTACATGACGGGTTTAGATACTACATGACGTGTTTAGATACTAGATGACGGGTTTAGATACTAGATTATATGTTTAGATACTACATGATATGTTTAGATACTACATGACGGTTTTAGATACTAGATGACGGGTTTAGATACTACATGACGGGTTTAGATACTACATGACGGGTTTAGATACTACATGACGGGTTTAGATACTAGATGACAGGTTTAGATACTACATGACGGGTTTAGATACTACATGACGGGTTTAGATACTACATGACGGGTTTAGATACTACATGACGGGTTTAGATACTAGATGACGGGTTTAGATACTAGATTATATGTTTAGATACTACATGATATGTTTAGATACTACATGACGGGTTTAGATACTACATGACGGGTTTAGATACTAGATGACAGGTTTAGATACTACATGATATGTTTAGATACTACATGACGGGTTTAGATACTACATGACGGGTTTAGATACTACATGACGGGTTTAGATACTACATGACAGGTTTAGATACTAGATGACGGGTTTAGATACTAGATGACGGGTTTAGATACTAGATGACAGGTTTAGATACTAGATGACGGGTTTAGATACTAGATGACGGGTTTAGATACTAGATGACAGGTTTAGATACTAGATGACGGGTTTAGATACTACATGACGGGTTTAGATACTACATGACGGGTTTAGATACTAGATGACAGGTTTAGATACTACATGACGGATTTAGATACTACATGACGGGTTTAGATACTACATGACGGGTTTAGATACTACATGACAGGTTTAGATACTAGATGACGGGTTTAGATACTAGATGACGGGTTTAGATACTAGATGACAGGTTTAGATACTAGATGACGGGTTTAGATACTAGATGACGGGTTTAGATACTAGATGACAGGTTTAGATACTAGATGACGGGTTTAGATACTACATGACGGGTTTAGATACTACATGACGGGTTTAGATACTACATGACGGGTTTAGATACTAGATGACAGGTTTAGATACTACATGACGGGTTTAGATACTACATGACGGGTTTAGATACTACATGACGGGTTTAGATACTACATGACGGGTTTAGATACTACATGACGGGTTTAGATACTAGATGACGGGTTTAGATACTAGATCATATGTTTAGATACTACATGATATGTTTAGATACTACATGACGGGTTTAGATACTACATGACGGGTTTAGATACTAGATGACGGGTTTAGATACTAGATGATATGTTTAGATACTACATGATATGTTTAGATACTACATGACGTGTTTAGATACTACATGACGGGTTTAGATACTACATGACGGGTTTAGATACTAGATTATATGTTTAGATACTACATGATATGTTTAGATACTACATGACGGGTTTAGATACTACATGACGGGTTTAGATACTACATGACGGGTTTAGATACTACATGACAGGTTTAGATACTAGATGACGGGTTTAGATACTAGATGACGGGTTTAGATACTAGATGACAGGTTTAGATACTAGATGACGGGTTTAGATACTAGATGACGGGTTTAGATACTAGATGACAGGTTTAGATACTAGATGACGGGTTTAGATACTACATGACGGGTTTAGATACTACATGACGGGTTTAGATACTAGATTATATGTTTAGATACTACATGACGGATTTAGATACTACATGACGGGTTTAGATACTACATGACGGGTTTAGATACTACATGACAGGTTTAGATACTAGATGACGGGTTTAGATACTAGATGACGGGTTTAGATACTAGATGACAGGTTTAGATACTAGATGACGGGTTTAGATACTAGATGACGGGTTTAGATACTAGATGACAGGTTTAGATACTAGATGACGGGTTTAGATACTACATGACGGGTTTAGATACTACATGACGGGTTTAGATACTACATGACGGGTTTAGATACTACATGACGGGTTTAGATACTACATGACGGATTTAGATACTACATGACGGGTTTAGATACTACATGACGGGTTTAGATACTAGATGACGGGTTTAGATACTAGATCATATGTTTAGATACTACATGACGGGTTTAGATACTACATGACGGGTTTAGATACTACATGACGGGTTTAGATACTAGATGACGGGTTTAGATACTAGATGACAGGTTTAGATACTACATGATAGGTTTAGATACTACATGACGTGTTTAGATACTACATGACGGGTTTAGATACTACATGACGGGTTTAGATACTAGATTACAGGTTTAGATACTACATGACAGGTTTAGATACTACATGACGGGTTTAGATACTACATGACGGGTTTAGATACTACATGACGGGTTTAGATACTACATGACGGGTTTAGATACTACATGACGGGTTTAGATACTAGATGACAGGTTTAGATACTAGATGACGGGTTTAGATACTAGATGACAGGTTTAGATACTAGATGACGGGTTTAGATACTACATGACGGGTTTAGATACTACATGACGGGTTTAGATACTACATGACGGGTTTAGATACTACATGACGGGTTTAGATACTACATGACGGGTTTAGATACTAGATGACGGGTTTAGATACTAGATTATATGTTTAGATACTACATGATATGTTTAGATACTACATGACGGGTTTAGATACTAGATGACGGGTTTAGATACTAGATTATATGTTTAGATACTACATGATATGTTTAGATACTACATGACGGGTTTAGATACTACATGACGGGTTTAGATACTAGATGACGGGTTTAGATACTAGATTATATGTTTAGATACTACATGATATGTTTAGATACTACATGACGGGTTTAGATACTACATGACGGGTTTAGATACTACATGACGGGTTTAGATACTAGATTATATGTTTAGATACTACATGATATGTTTAGATACTACATGACGGGTTTAGATACTACATGACGGGTTTAGATACTACATGACGGGTTTAGATACTACATGACGGGTTTAGATACTACATGACGGGTTTAGATACTACATGACGGGTTTAGATACTACATGACGGGTTTAGATACTAGATGACAGGTTTAGATACTAGATGACGGGTTTAGATACTACATGACGGGTTTAGATACTACATGACGGGTTTAGATACTACATGACGGGTTTAGATACTACATGACGGGTTTAGATACTACATGACGGGTTTAGATACTAGATTATATGTTTAGATACTACATGACAGGTTTAGATACTACATGACGGGTTTAGATACTAGATGACAGGTTTAGATACTACATGACAGGTTTAGATACTAGATGACGGGTTTAGATACTAGATGACAGGTTTAGATACTAGATGACGGGTTTAGAAACTACATGACGGGTTTAGATACTACATGACGGGTTTAGATACTACATGACGGGTTTAGATACTACATGACGGGTTTAGATACTAGATTATATGTTTAGATACTACATGATATGTTTAGATACTACATGACGGGTTTAGATACTAGATGACAGGTTTAGATACTACATGACAGGTTTAGATACTAGATGACGGGTTTAGATACTAGATGACAGGTTTAGATACTAGATGACGGGTTTAGATACTAGATGACGGTTTTAGATACTAGATGACGGGTTTAGATACTAGATGACGGGTTTAGATACTACATGACGGGTTTAGATACTACATGACGGGTTTAGATACTAGATGACGGGTTTAGATACTATATTATATGTTTAGATACTACATGATATGTTTAGATACTACATGACGGGTTTAGATACTAGATGACGGGTTTAGATACTAGATGACAGGTTTAGATACTAGATGACGGGTTTAGATACTACATGACGGGTTTAGATACTACATGACGGGTTTAGATACTACATGACGGGTTTAGATACTACATGACGGGTTTAGATACTACATGACGGGTTTAGATACTAGATGACGGGTTTAGATACTAGATTATATGTTTAGATACTACATGATATGTTTAGATACTACATGACGGGTTTAGATACTAGATGACGGGTTTAGATACTACATGACGGGTTTAGATACTACATGACGGGTTTAGATACTACATGACGGGTTTAGATACTAGATGACTGGTTTAGATACTACATGACGGGTTTAGATACTAGATGACAGGTTTAGATACTACATGATATGTTTAGATACTACATGACGGGTTTAGATACTACATGACGGGTTTAGATACTAGATGACGGGTTTAGATACTAGATTATATGTTTAGATACTACATGATATGTTTAGATACTACATGACGGGTTTAGATACTACATGACGGGTTTAGATACTACATGACGGGTTTAGATACTACATGACGGGTTTAGATACTACATGACGGGTTTAGATACTACATAACGGGTTTAGATACTACATGACGGGTTTAGATACTACATGACGGGTTTAGATACTAGATGACAGGTTTAGATACTAGATGACGGGTTTAGAAACTACATGACGGGTTTAGATACTACATGACGGGTTTAGATACTACATGACGGGTTTAGATACTACATGACGGGTTTAGATACTACATGACGGGTTTAGATACTAGATGATATGTTTAGATACTACATGACGGGTTTAGATACTAGATGACAGGTTTAGATACTACATGACGGGTTTAGATACTAGATGACGGGTTTAGATACTAGATGACGGGTTTAGATACTAGATGACAGGTTTAGATACTACATGACGGGTTTAGATACTACATGACGGGTTTAGATACTACATGACGGGTTTAGATACTAGATGACAGGTTTAGATACTACATGACAGGTTTAGATACTAGATGACGGGTTTAGATACTAGATGACAGGTTTAGATACTAGATGACGGGTTTAGATACTAGATGACGGGTTTAGATACTAGATGACAGGTTTAGATACTAGATGACGGGTTTAGATACTAGATGACAGGTTTAGATACTACATGACGGGTTTAGATACTACATGACGGGTTTAGATACTAGATGACAGGTTTAGATACTAGATGACGGGTTTAGATACTAGATGACGGGTTTAGATACTAGATGACAGGTTTAGATACTAGATGACGGGTTTAGATACTACATGACGGGTTTAGATACTACATGACGGGTTTAGATACTATATGACAGGTTTAGATACTACATGACAGGTTTAGATACTAGATGACGGGTTTAGATACTAGATGACAGGTTTAGATACTAGATGACGGGTTTAGATACTACATGACGGGTTTAGATACTACATGACGGGTTTAGATACTACATGACGGGTTTAGATACTAGATGACGGGTTTAGATACTACATGACGGGTTTAGATACTACATGACGGGTTTAGATACTACATGACGGGTTTAGATACTACATGACGGGTTTAGATACTAGATGACAGGTTTAGATACTAGATGACGGGTTTAGATACTACATGACGGGTTTAGATACTACATGACGGGTTTAGATACTACATGACAGGTTTAGATACTAGATGACAGGTTTAGATACTAGATGACGGGTTTAGATACTACATGACGGGTTTAGATACTACATGACGGGTTTAGATACTACATGACGGGTTTAGATACTACATGACAGGTTTAGATACTACATGACAGGTTTAGATACTAGATGACGGGTTTAGATACTAGATGACAGGTTTAGATACTAGATGACGGGTTTAGATACTAGATGACGGGTTTAGATACTAGATGACAGGTTTAGATACTAGATGACGGGTTTAGATACTAGATGACAGGTTTAGATACTACATGACGGGTTTAGATACTACATGACGGGTTTAGATACTAGATGACAGGTTTAGATACTAGATGACGGGTTTAGATACTAGATGACGGGTTTAGATACTAGATGACAGGTTTAGATACTAGATGACGGGTTTAGATACTACATGACGGGTTTAGATACTACATGACGGGTTTAGATACTATATGACAGGTTTAGATACTACATGACAGGTTTAGATACTAGATGACGGGTTTAGATACTAGATGACAGGTTTAGATACTAGATGACGGGTTTAGATACTACATGACGGGTTTAGATACTACATGACGGGTTTAGATACTACATGACGGGTTTAGATACTAGATGACGGGTTTAGATACTACATGACGGGTTTAGATACTACATGACGGGTTTAGATACTACATGACGGGTTTAGATACTACATGACGGGTTTAGATACTAGATGACAGGTTTAGATACTAGATGACGGGTTTAGATACTACATGACGGGTTTAGATACTACATGACGGGTTTAGATACTAGATGACGGGTTTAGATACTAGATGACAGGTTTAGATACTACATGATATGTTTAGATACTACATGACGGGTTTAGATACTACATGACGGGTTTAGATACTACATGACGGGTTTAGATACTACATGACGGGTTTAGATACTACATGACGGGTTTAGATACTACATGACGGGTTTAGATACTACATGACGGGTTTAGATACTACATGACGGGTTTAGATACTAGATGACAGGTTTAGATACTAGATGACGGGTTTAGATACTAGATGACAGGTTTAGATACTAGATGACGGGTTTAGATACTACATGACGGGTTTAGATACTACATGACGGGTTTAGATACTACATGACGGGTTTAGATACTACATGACGGGTTTAGATACTACATGACGGGTTTAGATACTAGATGACGGGTTTAGATACTAGATGACAGGTTTAGATACTACATGACAGGTTTAGATACTACATGACGGGTTTAGATACTAGATGACGGGTTTAGATACTACATGACGGGTTTAGATACTACATGACGGGTTTAGATACTACATGACGGGTTTAGATACTAGATGACAGGTTTAGATACTACATGACGGGTTTAGATACTACATGACGGGTTTAGATACTACATGACGGGTTTAGATACTACATGACGGGTTTAGATACTACATGACGGGTTTAGATACTAGATGACGGGTTTAGATACTAGATGACAGGTTTAGATACTACATGACAGGTTTAGATACTACATGACGGGTTTAGATACTACATGACGGGTTTAGATACTAGATGACGGGTTTAGATACTAGATGACAGGTTTAGATACTACATGACAGGTTTAGATACTACATGACGGGTTTAGATACTACATGACGGGTTTAGATACTACATGACGGGTTTAGATACTAGATGACAGGTTTAGATACTACATGACGGGTTTAGATACTACATGACGGGTTTAGATACTACATGACGGGTTTAGATACTACATGACGGGTTTAGATACTACATGACGGGTTTAGATACTACATGACAGGTTTAGATACTACATGACAGGTTTAGATACTAGATGACGGGTTTAGATACTAGATGACAGGTTTAGATACTACATGACGGGTTTAGATACTACATGACGGGTTTAGATACTACATGACGGGTTTAGATACTACATGACGGGTTTAGATACTAGATGACGGGTTTAGATACTAGATGACGGGTTTAGATACTACATGACGGGTTTAGATACTACATGACGGGTTTAGATACTACATGACAGGTTTAGATACTAGATGACGGGTTTAGATACTACATGACGGGTTTAGATACTACATGACGGGTTTAGATACTACATGACGGGTTTAGATACTACATGACGGGTTTAGATACTACATGACGGGTTTAGATACTACATGACGGGTTTAGATACTACATGACGGGTTTAGATACTAGATGATATGTTTAGATACTACATGACGGGTTTAGATACTACATGACGGGTTTAGATACTACATGACGGGTTTAGATACTACATGACGGGTTTAGATACTACATGACGGGTTTAGATACTACATGACAGGTTTAGATACTACATGACAGGTTTAGATACTAGATGACGGGTTTAGATACTAGATGACGGGTTTAGATACTAGATGACGGGTTTAGATACTACATGACGGGTTTAGATACTACATGACGGGTTTAGATACTACATGACGGGTTTAGATACTAGATGACGGGTTTAGATACTAGATGACGGGTTTAGATACTACATGACGGGTTTAGATACTAGATGACAGGTTTAGATACTAGATGACGGGTTTAGATACTACATGACGGGTTTAGATACTAGATGACGGGTTTAGATACTAGATGACAGGTTTAGATACTAGATGACGGGTTTAGATACTACATGACGGGTTTAGATACTACATGACGGGTTTAGATACTACATGACGGGTTTAGATACTACATGACGGGTTTAGATACTAGATGACGGGTTTAGATACTAGATGACAGGTTTAGATACTACATGACGGGTTTAGATACTAGATGACGGGTTTAGATACTAGATGACAGGTTTAGATACTAGATGACGGGTTTAGATACTACATGATGGGTTTAGATACTACATGACGGGTTTAGATACTATATGACAGGTTTAGATACTACATGACAGGTTTAGATACTAGATGACGGGTTTAGATACTAGATGACAGGTTTAGATACTAGATGACGGGTTTAGATACTACATGACGGGTTTAGATACTACATGACGGGTTTAGATACTACATGACGGGTTTAGATACTAGATGACGGGTTTAGATACTAGATTATATGTTTAGATACTACATGATATGTTTAGATACTACATGACGGGTTTAGATACTAGATGACGGGTTTAGATACTACATGACGGGTTTAGATACTACATGACGGGTTTAGATACTACATGACGGGTTTAGATACTACATGACGGGTTTAGATACTAGATGACAGGTTTAGATACTAGATGACGGGTTTAGATACTACATGACGGGTTTAGATACTACATGACGGGTTTAGATACTACATGACGGGTTTAGATACTACATGACGGGTTTAGATACTACATGACGGGTTTAGATACTACATGACGGGTTTAGATACTACATGACGGGTTTAGATACTACATGACGGGTTTAGATACTACATGACGGGTTTAGATACTACATGACGGGTTTAGATACTACATGACGGGTTTAGATACTACATGACGGGTTTAGATACTACATGACGGGTTTAGATACTACATGACGGGTTTAGATACTACATGACGGGTTTAGATACTACATGACGGGTTTAGATACTACATGACAGGTTTAGATACTAGATGACGGGTTTAGATACTAGATGACAGGTTTAGATACTAGATGACGGGTTTAGATACTACATGACGGGTTTAGATACTACATGACGGGTTTAGATACTACATGACGGGTTTAGATACTACATGACGGGTTTAGATACTAGATGACGGGTTTAGATACTACATGACGGGTTTAGATACTAGATGACAGGTTTAGATACTAGATGACGGGTTTAGATACTACATGACGGGTTTAGATACTACATGACGGGTTTAGATACTAGATGACAGGTTTAGATACTACATGACGGGTTTAGATACTACATGACGGGTTTAGATACTACATGACGGGTTTAGATACTACATGACGGGTTTAGATACTACATGACGGGTTTAGATACTACATGACGGGTTTAGATACTAGATGACAGGTTTAGATACTACATGACGGGTTTAGATACTACATGACGGGTTTAGATACTAGATGACGGGTTTAGATACTACATGACGGGTTTAGATACTACATGACGGGTTTAGATACTACATGACAGGTTTAGATACTACATGACGGGTTTAGATACTAGATGACGGGTTTAGATACTAGATGACGGGTTTAGATACTACATGACGGGTTTAGATACTACATGACGGGTTTAGATACTACATGACGGGTTTAGATACTACATGACAGGTTTAGATACTACATGACGGGTTTAGATACTACATGACGGGTTTAGATACTAGATGACAGGTTTAGATACTAGATGACGGGTTTAGATACTACATGACGGGTTTAGATACTAGATGACGGGTTTAGATACTAGATGACAGGTTTAGATACTAGATGACGGGTTTAGATACTACATGACGGGTTTAGATACTACATGACGGGTTTAGATACTACATGACGGGTTTAGATACTACATGACGGGTTTAGATACTACATGACGGGTTTAGATACTAGATGACAGGTTTAGATACTACATGACAGGTTTAGATACTAGATGACGGGTTTAGATACTAGATGACAGGTTTAGATACTACATGACAGGTTTAGATACTAGATGACGGGTTTAGATACTAGATGACAGGTTTAGATACTACATGACGGGTTTAGATACTACATGACGGGTTTAGATACTAGATGACAGGTTTAGATACTAGATGACGGGTTTAGATACTACATGACGGGTTTAGATACTACATGACGGGTTTAGATACTATATGACAGGTTTAGATACTACATGACAGGTTTAGATACTAGATGACGGGTTTAGATACTAGATGACAGGTTTAGATACTAGATGACGGGTTTAGATACTACATGACGGGTTTAGATACTACATGACGGGTTTAGATACTACATGACGGGTTTAGATACTAGATGACGGGTTTAGATACTAGATTATATGTTTAGATACTACATGACAGGTTTAGATACTACATGACGGGTTTAGATACTAGATGACGGGTTTAGATACTACATGACGGGTTTAGATACTACATGACGGGTTTAGATACTACATGACGGGTTTAGATACTACATGACGGGTTTAGATACTAGATGACGGGTTTAGATACTAGATGACGGGTTTAGATACTACATGACGGGTTTAGATACTACATGACGGGTTTAGATACTACATGACGGGTTTAGATACTAGATGACGGGTTTAGATACTACATGACGGGTTTAGATACTACATGACGGGTTTAGATACTACATGACGGGTTTAGATACTACATGACGGGTTTAGATACTACATGACGGGTTTAGATACTACATGACGGGTTTAGATACTACATGACGGGTTTAGATACTACATGACGGGTTTAGATACTACATGACGGGTTTAGATACTACATGACGGGTTTAGATACTACATGACGGGTTTAGATACTACATGACGGGTTTAGATACTACATGACGGGTTTAGATACTAGATGACGGGTTTAGATACTAGATGACAGGTTTAGATACTAGATGACGGGTTTAGATACTACATGACGGGTTTAGATACTACATGACGGGTTTAGATACTACATGACGGGTTTAGATACTACATGACGGGTTTAGATACTAGATGACGGGTTTAGATACTACATGACGGGTTTAGATACTAGATGACGGGTTTAGATACTAGATGACGGGTTTAGATACTACATGACGGGTTTAGATACTAGATGACGGGTTTAGATACTAGATGACAGGTTTAGATACTAGATGACGGGTTTAGATACTACATGACGGGTTTAGATACTACATGACGGGTTTAGATACTACATGACGGGTTTAGATACTACATGACGGGTTTAGATACTACATGACGGGTTTAGATACTAGATGACAGGTTTAGATACTACATGACAGGTTTAGATACTACATGACGGGTTTAGATACTAGATGACAGGTTTAGATACTACATGACGGGTTTAGATACTAGATGACGGGTTTAGATACTAGATGACGGGTTTAGATACTACATGACGGGTTTAGATACTAGATGACGGGTTTAGATACTAGATGACGGGTTTAGATACTACATGACGGGTTTAGATACTACATGACGGGTTTAGATACTACATGACGGGTTTAGATACTACATGACGGGTTTAGATACTAGATGACGGGTTTAGATACTACATGACGGGTTTAGATACTAGATGACGGGTTTAGATACTAGATGACGGGTTTAGATACTACATGACGGGTTTAGATACTAGATGACGGGTTTAGATACTAGATGACAGGTTTAGATACTAGATGACGGGTTTAGATACTACATGACGGGTTTAGATACTACATGACGGGTTTAGATACTACATGACGGGTTTAGATACTACATGACGGGTTTAGATACTACATGACGGGTTTAGATACTAGATGACGGGTTTAGATACTACATGACAGGTTTAGATACTACATGACGGGTTTAGATACTAGATGACAGGTTTAGATACTACATGACAGGTTTAGATACTAGATGACGGGTTTAGATACTAGATGACAGGTTTAGATACTAGATGACGGGTTTAGATACTAGATGACAGGTTTAGATACTACATGACGGGTTTAGATACTACATGACGGGTTTAGATACTAGATGACAGGTTTAGATACTAGATGACGGGTTTAGATACTACATGATGGGTTTAGATACTACATGACGGGTTTAGATACTATATGACAGGTTTAGATACTACATGACAGGTTTAGATACTAGATGACGGGTTTAGATACTAGATGACAGGTTTAGATACTAGATGACGGGTTTAGATACTACATGACGGGTTTAGATACTACATGACGGGTTTAGATACTACATGACGGGTTTAGATACTAGATGACGGGTTTAGATACTACATGACAGGTTTAGATACTACATGACGGGTTTAGATACTACATGACGGGTTTAGATACTACATGACGGGTTTAGATACTACATGACGGGTTTAGATACTACATGACGGGTTTAGATACTAGATGACGGGTTTAGATACTAGATGACGGGTTTAGATACTACATGACGGGTTTAGATACTACATGACGGGTTTAGATACTAGATGACGGGTTTAGATACTACATGACGGGTTTAGATACTACATGACGGGTTTAGATACTACATGACGGGTTTAGATACTACATGACGGGTTTAGATACTACATGACGGGTTTAGATACTACATGACGGGTTTAGATACTAGATGACAGGTTTAGATACTACATGACGGGTTTAGATACTACATGACGGGTTTAGATACTACATGACGGGTTTAGATACTAGATGACGGGTTTAGATACTAGATGACAGGTTTAGATTCTAGATGACGGGTTTAGATACTACATGACGGGTTTAGATACTACATGACGGGTTTAGATACTACATGACGGGTTTAGATACTACATGACGGGTTTAGATACTACATGACGGGTTTAGATACTAGATTATATGTTTAGATACTACATGATATGTTTAGATACTACATGACGGGTTTAGATACTAGATGACAGGTTTAGATACTACATGACAGGTTTAGATACTAGATGACGGGTTTAGATACTAGATGACAGGTTTAGATACTAGATGACGGGTTTAGATACTAGATGACAGGTTTAGATACTACATGACGGGTTCAGGTACTACATGACGGGTTTAGATACTAGATGACAGGTTTAGATACTAGATGACGGGTTTAGATACTACATGATGGGTTTAGATACTACATGACGGGTTTAGATACTATATGACAGGTTTAGATACTACATGACAGGTTTAGATACTAGATGACGGGTTTAGATACTAGATGACAGGTTTAGATACTAGATGACAGGTTTAGATACTACATGACGGGTTTAGATACTACATGACGGGTTTAGATACTAGATGACGGGTTTAGATACTACATGACGGGTTTAGATACTACATGACGGGTTTAGATACTACATGACGGGTTTAGATACTACATGACGGGTTTAGATACTAGATGACAGGTTTAGATACTAGATGACGGGTTTAGATACTACATGACGGGTTTAGATACTACATGACGGGTTTAGATACTAGATGACAGGTTTAGATACTACATGACAGGTTTAGATACTACATGACGGGTTTAGATACTAGATGACGGGTTTAGATACTACATGACGGGTTTAGATACTACATGACGGGTTTAGATACTACATGACGGGTTTAGATACTAGATGACAGGTTTAGATACTACATGACAGGTTTAGATACTACATGACGGGTTTAGATACTACATGACGGGTTTAGATACTAGATGACGGGTTTAGATACTAGATGACAGGTTTAGATACTACATGACAGGTTTAGATACTACATGACGGGTTTAGATACTACATGACGGGTTTAGATACTACATGACGGGTTTAGATACTAGATGACAGGTTTAGATACTACATGACAGGTTTAGATACTACATGACGGGTTTAGATACTACATGACGGGTTTAGATACTAGATTATATGTTTAGATACTACATGATATGTTTAGATACTACATGACGGGTTTAGATACTAGATGACGGGTTTAGATACTACATGACGGGTTTAGATACTACATGACGGGTTTAGATACTACATGACGGGTTTAGATACTAGATGACAGGTTTAGATACTACATGACAGGTTTAGATACTACATGACGGGTTTAGATACTACATGACGGGTTTAGATACTAGATGACGGGTTTAGATACTAGATTATATGTTTAGATACTACATGATATGTTTAGATACTACATGACGGGTTTAGATACTACATGACGGGTTTAGATACTACATGACGGGTTTAGATACTACATGACGGGTTTAGATACTACATGACGGGTTTAGATACTACATGACGGGTTTAGATACTACATGACGGGTTTAGATACTAGATGACGGGTTTAGATACTACATGACGGGTTTAGATACTACATGACGGGTTTAGATACTACATGACGGGTTTAGATACTACATGACGGGTTTAGATACTACATGACGGGTTTAGATACTACATGACGGGTTTAGATACTAGATGACAGGTTTAGATACTACATGACGGGTTTAGATACTACATGACGGGTTTAGATACTAGATGACAGGTTTAGATACTACATGACGGGTTTAGATACTACATGACGGGTTTAGATACTACATGACGGGTTTAGATACTAGATGACAGGTTTAGATACTACATGACAGGTTTAGATACTACATGACGGGTTTAGATACTACATGACGGGTTTAGATACTAGATGACGGGTTTAGATACTAGATGATAGGTTTAGATACTACATGACAGGTTTAGATACTACATGACGGGTTTAGATACTACATGACGGGTTTAGATACTACATGACGGGTTTAGATACTAGATGACAGGTTTAGATACTACATGACGGGTTTAGATACTACATGACGGGTTTAGATACTACATGACGGGTTTAGATACTAGATGACAGGTTTAGATACTACATGACAGGTTTAGATACTACATGACGGGTTTAGATACTAGATGACGGGTTTAGATACTACATGACGGGTTTAGATACTACATGACGGGTTTAGATACTACATGACGGGTTTAGATACTAGATGACAGGTTTAGATACTACATGACAGGTTTAGATACTACATGACGGGTTTAGATACTACATGACGGGTTTAGATACTAGATGACGGGTTTAGATACTAGATGACAGGTTTAGATACTACATGATATGTTTAGATACTACATGACGTGTTTAGATACTACATGACGGGTTTAGATACTACATGACGGGTTTAGATACTAGATTATATGTTTAGATACTACATGATATGTTTAGATACTACATGACGGGTTTAGATACTACATGACGGGTTTAGATACTACATGACGGGTTTAGATACTACATGACGGGTTTAGATACTACATGACGGGTTTAGATACTACATGACGGGTTTAGATACTACATGACGGGTTTAGATACTAGATGACAGGTTTAGATACTAGATGACGGGTTTAGAAACTACATGACGGGTTTAGATACTACATGACGGGTTTAGATACTACATGACGGGTTTAGATACTACATGACGGGTTTAGATACTACATGACGGGTTTAGATACTACATGACGGGTTTAGATACTAGATGACAGGTTTAGATACTACATGACAGGTTTAGATACTACATGACGGGTTTAGATACTAGATGACAGGTTTAGATACTACATGACGGGTTTAGATACTAGATGACGGGTTTAGATACTAGATGACAGGTTTAGATACTAGATGACAGGTTTAGATACTAGATGACGGGTTTAGATACTACATGACGGGTTTAGATACTACATGACGGGTTTAGATACTACATGACGGGTTTAGATACTACATGACAGGTTTAGATACTACATGACAGGTTTAGATACTAGATGACGGGTTTAGATACTAGATGACAGGTTTAGATACTAGATGACGGGTTTAGATACTAGATGACGGGTTTAGATACTAGATGACAGGTTTAGATACTAGATGACGGGTTTAGATACTAGATGACGGGTTTAGATACTACATGACGGGTTTAGATACTACATGACGGGTTTAGATACTAGATGACGGGTTTAGATACTAGATGACGGGTTTAGATACTAGATGACGGGTTTAGATACTATATGACAGGTTTAGATACTACATGACGGGTTTAGATACTACATGACGGGTTTAGATACTAGATGACAGGTTTAGATACTAGATGACGGGTTTAGATACTACATGACGGGTTTAGATACTACATGACGGGTTTAGATACTATATGACAGGTTTAGATACTACATGACGGGTTTAGATACTAGATGACGGGTTTAGATACTAGATGACAGGTTTAGATACTAGATGACGGGTTTAGATACTACATGACGGGTTTAGATACTACATGACGGGTTTAGATACTACATGACGGGTTTAGATACTAGATGACGGGTTTAGATACTAGATGACAGGTTTAGATACTACATGACAGGTTTAGATACTACATGACGGGTTTAGATACTAGATGACGGGTTTAGATACTACATGACGGGTTTAGATACTACATGACGGGTTTAGATACTACATGACGGGTTTAGATACTACATGACGGGTTTAGATACTAGATGACGGGTTTAGATACTACATGACGGGTTTAGATACTACATGACGGGTTTAGATACTACATGACGGGTTTAGATACTACATGACGGGTTTAGATACTACATGACGGGTTTAGATACTAGATGACGGGTTTAGATACTAGATGACAGGTTTAGATACTACATGACAGGTTTAGATACTACATGACGGGTTTAGATACTACATGACGGGTTTAGATACTAGATGACGGGTTTAGATACTAGATGACAGGTTTAGATACTACATGACAGGTTTAGATACTACATGACGGGTTTAGATACTACATGACGGGTTTAGATACTACATGACGGGTTTAGATACTAGATGACAGGTTTAGATACTACATGACAGGTTTAGATACTACATGACGGGTTTAGATACTACATGACGGGTTTAGATACTACATGACGGGTTTAGATACTACATGACGGGTTTAGATACTAGATGACAGGTTTAGATACTAGATGACGGGTTTAGATACTACATGACGGGTTTAGATACTACATGACGGGTTTAGATACTACATGACGGGTTTAGATACTACATGACGGGTTTAGATACTACATGACGGGTTTAGATACTAGATGACGGGTTTAGATACTACATGACGGGTTTAGATACTACATGACGGGTTTAGATACTAGATGACGGGTTTAGATACTACATGACGGGTTTAGATACTAGATGACGGGTTTAGATACTAGATGACAGGTTTAGATACTAGATGACAGGTTTAGATACTAGATGACGGGTTTAGATACTACATGACGGGTTTAGATACTACATGACGGGTTTAGATACTACATGACGGGTTTAGATACTACATGACAGGTTTAGATACTACATGACAGGTTTAGATACTAGATGACGGGTTTAGATACTAGATGACAGGTTTAGATACTAGATGACGGGTTTAGATACTAGATGACGGGTTTAGATACTAGATGACAGGTTTAGATACTAGATGACGGGTTTAGATACTAGATGACGGGTTTAGATACTACATGACGGGTTTAGATACTACATGACGGGTTTAGATACTAGATGACAGGTTTAGATACTAGATGACGGGTTTAGATACTACATGACGGGTTTAGATACTACATGACGGGTTTAGATACTATATGACAGGTTTAGATACTACATGACGGGTTTAGATACTAGATGACGGGTTTAGATACTAGATGACAGGTTTAGATACTAGATGACGGGTTTAGATACTACATGACGGGTTTAGATACTACATGACGGGTTTAGATACTACATGACGGGTTTAGATACTAGATGACGGGTTTAGATACTAGATGACAGGTTTAGATACTACATGACAGGTTTAGATACTACATGACGGGTTTAGATACTATATGACGGGTTTAGATACTACATGACGGGTTTAGATACTAGATGACGGGTTTAGATACTAGATGACAGGTTTAGATACTACATGACAGGTTTAGATACTACATGACGGGTTTAGATACTAGATGACGGGTTTAGATACTACATGACGGGTTTAGATACTACATGACGGGTTTAGATACTACATGACGGGTTTAGATACTAGATGACAGGTTTAGATACTACATGACGGGTTTAGATACTACATGACGGGTTTAGATACTACATGACGGGTTTAGATACTACATGACGGGTTTAGATACTACATGACGGGTTTAGATACTAGATGACGGGTTTAGATACTAGATGACAGGTTTAGATACTACATGACAGGTTTAGATACTACATGACGGGTTTAGATACTAGATGACGGGTTTAGATACTACATGACGGGTTTAGATACTACATGACGGGTTTAGATACTACATGACGGGTTTAGATACTACATGACGGGTTTAGATACTAGATGACAGGTTTAGATACTATATGACGGGTTTAGATACTACATGACGGGTTTAGATACTACATGACGGGTTTAGATACTACATGACGGGTTTAGATACTACATGACGGGTTTAGATACTAGATGACGGGTTTAGATACTAGATGACAGGTTTAGATACTACATGACAGGTTTAGATACTACATGACGGGTTTAGATACTAGATGACGGGTTTAGATACTACATGACGGGTTTAGATACTACATGACGGGTTTAGATACTACATGACGGGTTTAGATACTAGATGACAGGTTTAGATACTACATGACGGGTTTAGATACTACATGACGGGTTTAGATACTACATGACGGGTTTAGATACTACATGACGGGTTTAGATACTACATGACGGGTTTAGATACTAGATGACGGGTTTAGATACTAGATGACAGGTTTAGATACTACATGACAGGTTTAGATACTACATGACGGGTTTAGATACTACATGACGGGTTTAGATACTAGATGACGGGTTTAGATACTAGATGACGGGTTTAGATACTACATGACAGGTTTAGATACTACATGACGGGTTTAGATACTACATGACGGGTTTAGATACTACATGACGGGTTTAGATACTAGATGACAGGTTTAGATACTACATGACAGGTTTAGATACTACATGACGGGTTTAGATACTACATGACGGGTTTAGATACTACATGACGGGTTTAGATACTACATGACGGGTTTAGATACTACATGACGGGTTTAGATACTACATGACGGGTTTAGATACTACATGACGGGTTTAGATACTAGATGACGGGTTTAGATACTAGATGACGGGTTTAGATACTACATGACGGGTTTAGATACTACATGACGGGTTTAGATACTACATGACGGGTTTAGATACTACATGACGGGTTTAGATACTACATGACGGGTTTAGATACTAGATGACAGGTTTAGATACTACATGATATGTTTAGATACTACATGACGGGTTTAGATACTACATGACGGGTTTAGATACTACATGACGGGTTTAGATACTAGATGACGGGTTTAGATACTATATGACGGGTTTAGATACTACATGACGGGTTTAGATACTACATGACGGGTTTAGATACTACATGACGGGTTTAGATACTACATGACGGGTTTAGATACTACATGACGGGTTTAGATACTAGATGACAGGTTTAGATACTACATGACGGGTTTAGATACTACATGACAGGTTTAGATACTAGATGACGGGTTTAGATACTACATGACGGGTTTAGATACTACATGACGGGTTTAGATACTACATGACGGGTTTAGATACTAGATGACAGGTTTAGATACTACATGACGGGTTTAGATACTACATGACGGGTTTAGATACTACATGACGGGTTTAGATACTACATGACGGGTTTAGATACTACATGACGGGTTTAGATACTAGATGACGGGTTTAGATACTAGATGACAGGTTTAGATACTACATGACAGGTTTAGATACTACATGACGGGTTTAGATACTACATGACGGGTTTAGATACTAGATGACGGGTTTAGATACTAGATGACAGGTTTAGATACTACATGACGGGTTTAGATACTACATGACGGGTTTAGATACTACATGACGGGTTTAGATACTAGATGACAGGTTTAGATACTACATGACAGGTTTAGATACTACATGACGGGTTTAGATACTACATGACGGGTTTAGATACTACATGACGGGTTTAGATACTACATGACGGGTTTAGATACTACATGACGGGTTTAGATACTACATGACGGGTTTAGATACTACATGACGGGTTTAGATACTAGATGACAGGTTTAGATACTAGATGACGGGTTTAGAAACTACATGACGGGTTTAGATACTACATGACGGGTTTAGATACTACATGACGGGTTTAGATACTACATGACGGGTTTAGATACTACATGACGGGTTTAGATACTAGATGACAGGTTTAGATACTACATGACAGGTTTAGATACTACATGACGGGTTTAGATACTAGATGACGGGTTTAGATACTACATGACGTGTTTAGATACTACATGACGGGTTTAGATACTACATGACGGGTTTAGATACTACATGACGGGTTTAGATACTACATGATGGGTTTAGATACTAGATGACAGGTTTAGATACTACATGACAGGTTTAGATACTACATGACGGGTTTAGATACTAGATGACAGGTTTAGATACTACATGACAGGTTTAGATACTAGATGACGGGTTTAGATACTAGATGACAGGTTTAGATACTAGATGACAGGTTTAGATACTAGATGACGGGTTTAGATACTACATGACGGGTTTAGATACTACATGACGGGTTTAGATACTACATGACGGGTTTAGATACTACATGACAGGTTTAGATACTACATGACAGGTTTAGATACTAGATGACGGGTTTAGATACTAGATGACAGGTTTAGATACTAGATGACGGGTTTAGATACTAGATGACGGGTTTAGATACTAGATGACAGGTTTAGATACTAGATGACGGGTTTAGATACTAGATGACAGGTTTAGATACTACATGACGGGTTTAGATACTACATGACGGGTTTAGATACTAGATGACAGGTTTAGATACTAGATGACGGGTTTAGATACTACATGACAGGTTTAGATACTACATGACGGGTTTAGATACTATATGACAGGTTTAGATACTACATGACAGGTTTAGATACTAGATGACGGGTTTAGATACTAGATGACAGGTTTAGATACTAGATGACGGGTTTAGATACTACATGATGGGTTTAGATACTATATGACGGGTTTAGATACTACATGACGGGTTTAGATACTAGATGACGGGTTTAGATACTAGATGACAGGTTTAGATACTAGATGACAGGTTTAGATACTACATGACGGGTTTAGAAACTACATGACGGGTTTAGATACTACATGACGGGTTTAGATACCACATGACGGGTTTAGATACTACATGACGGGTTTAGATACTAGATGACAGGTTTAGATACTACATGACGGGTTTAGATACTACATGACGGGTTTAGATACTACATGACGGGTTTAGATACTACATGACGGGTTTAGATACTACATGACGGGTTTAGATACTAGATGACGGGTTTAGATACTAGATTATATGTTTAGATACTACATGATATGTTTAGATACTACATGACGGGTTTAGATACTACATGACGGGTTTAGATACTAGATGACGGGTTTAGATACTAGATTATATGTTTAGATACTACATGATATGTTTAGATACTACATGACGTGTTTAGATACTACATGACGGGTTTAGATACTACATGACGGGTTTAGATACTAGATTATATGTTTAGATACTACATGATATGTTTAGATACTACATGACGGGTTTAGATACTACATGACGGGTTTAGATACTACATGACGGGTTTAGATACTATATGACAGGTTTAAATACTACATGACAGGTTTAGATACTAGATGACGGGTTTAGATACTAGATGACAGGTTTAGATACTAGATGACGGGTTTAGATACTACATGACGGGTTTAGATACTACATGACGGGTTTAGATACTAGATGACGGGTTTAGATACTAGATTATATGTTTAGATACTACATGATATGTTTAGATACTACATGACGGGTTTAGATACTACATGACGGGTTTAGATACTAGATGACGGGTTTAGATACTAGATTATTTGTTTAGATACTACATGATATGTTTAGATACTACATGACGTGTTTAGATACTACATGACGGGTTTAGATACTACATGACGGGTTTAGATACTAGATTATATGTTTAGATACTACATGATATGTTTAGATACTACACAACGGGTTTAGATACTACATGACGGGTTTAGATACTACATGACGGGTTTAGATACTACATGACGGGTTTAGATACTACATGACGGGTTTAGATACTACATGACGGGTTTAGATACTACATGACGGGTTTAGAAACTACATGACGGGTTTAGATACTAGATGATAGGTTTAGATACTAGATGACGGGTTTAGAAACTACATGACGGGTTTAGATACTACATGACGGGTTTAGATACCAATGACGGGTTTAGATACTACCAGACGGGTTTAGATACTAGATGACATGTTTAGATACTACATGACGGGTTTAGATACTACATGACGGGTTTAGATACTACATGACGGGTTTAGATACTACATGACGGGTTTAGATACTACATGACGGGTTTAGATACTACATGACGGGTTTAGATACTACATGACGTGTTTAGATACTAGATGACGGGTTTAGATACTAGATTATATGTTTAGATACTACATGATATGTTTGGATACTACATGACGGGTTTAGATACTACATGACGGGTTTAGATACTAGATGACGGGTTTAGATACTAGATTATATGTTTAGATACTACATGATATGTTTAGATACTACATGACGGGTTTAGATACTACATGACGGGTTTAGATACTACATGACGGGTTTAGATACTAGATGACAGGTTTAGATACTATATGACGGGTTTAGATACTACATGACGGGTTTATATACTACATGACGGGTTTAGATACTACATGACGGGTTTAGATACTACATGACGGGTTTAGATACTAGATGACGGGTTTAGATACTAGATTATATGTTTATATACTACATGATATGTTTAGATACTACATGACGGGTTTAGATACTAGATGACGGGTTTAGATACTACATGACGGGTTTAGATACTAAATGACGGGTTTAGATACTACATGACGGGTTTAGATACTACATGACGGGTTTAGATACTACATGACGGGTTTAGATACTAGATGACACGTTTAGATACTAGATGACGGGTTTAGATAATACATGACGGGTTTAGATACTACATGACGGGTTTAGATACTACATGACAGGTTTAGATACTACATAACAGGTTTAGATACTAGATGACGGGTTTAGATACTAGATGACAGGTTTAGATACTAGATGACGGGTTTAGATACTAGATGACGGGTTTAGATACTAGATGACAGGTTTAGATACTAGATGACGGGTTTAGATACTAGATGACAGGTTTAGATACTACATGACGGGTTTAGATACTACATGACGGGTTTAGATACTAGATGACAGGTTTAGATACTAGATGACGGGTTTAGATAATACATGACGGGTTTAGATACTACATGACGGGTTTAGATACTATATGACAGGTTTAGATACTACATGACAGGTTTAGATACTAGATGACGGGTTTAGATACTAGATGACAGGTTTAGATACTAGATGACGGGTTTAGATACTACATGACGGGTTTAGATACTACATGACGGGTTTAGATACTACATGACGGGTTTAGATACTAGATGACGGGTTTAGATACTAGATTATATGTTTAGATACTACATGATATGTTTAGATACTACATGATGGGTTTAGATACTATATGACGGGTTTAGATACTACATGACGGGTTTAGATACTAGATGACGGGTTTAGATACTAGATTATATGTTTAGATACTAGATGATAGGTTTAGATACTACATGACGGGTTTAGAAACTACATGACGGGTTTAGATACTACATGACGGGTTTAGATACCACATGACGGGTTTAGATACTAGATGACAGGTTTAGATACTACATGACGGGTTTAGATACTACATGACGGGTTTAGATACTACATGACGGGTTTAGATACTACATGACGGGTTTAGATACTACATGACGGGTTTAGATACTAGATGACGGGTTTAGATACTAGATTATATGTTTAGATACTACATGATATGTTTAGATACTACATGACGGGTTTAGATACTACATGACGGGTTTAGATACTAGATGACGGGTTTAGATACTAGATTATATGTTTAGATACTACATGATATGTTTAGATACTACATGACGTGTTTAGATACTACATGACGGGTTTAGATACTACATGACGGGTTTAGATACTAGATTATATGTTTAGATACTACATGATATGTTTAGATACTACACAACGGGTTTAGATACTACATGACGGGTTTAGATACTACATGACGGGTTTAGATACTACATGACGGGTTTAGATACTACATGACGGGTTTAGATACTACATGACGGGTTTAGATACTACATGACGGGTTTAGAAACTACATGACGGGTTTAGATACTAGATGATAGGTTTAGATACTAGATGACGGGTTTAGAAACTACATGACGGGTTTAGATACTACATGACGGGTTTAGATACCAATGACGGGTTTAGATACTACATGACGGGTTTAGATACTAGATGACATGTTTAGATACTACATGACGGGTTTAGATACTACATGACGGGTTTAGATACTACATGACGGGTTTAGATACTACATGACGGGTTTAGATACTACATGACGTGTTTAGATACTAGATGACGGGTTTAGATACTAGATTATATGTTTAGATACTACATGATATGTTTGGATACTACATGACGGGTTTAGATACTACATGACGGGTTTAGATACTAGATGACGGGTTTAGATACTAGATTATATGTTTAGATACTACATGATATGTTTAGATACTACATGACGGGTTTAGATACTACATGACGGGTTTAGATACTACATGACGGGTTTAGATACTAGATGACAGGTTTAGATACTATATGACGGGTTTAGATACTACATGACGGGTTTATATACTACATGACGGGTTTAGATACTACATGACGGGTTTAGATACTACATGACGGGTTTAGATACTAGATGACGGGTTTAGATACTAGATTATATGTTTATATACTACATGATATGTTTAGATACTACATGACGGGTTTAGATACTAGATGACGGGTTTAGATACTACATGACGGGTTTAGATACTACATGACGGGTTTAGATACTACATGACGGGTTTAGATACTAGATGACAGGTTTAGATACTACATGACGGGTTTAGATACTACATGACGGGTTTAGATACTACATGACGGGTTTAGATACTACATGACGGGTTTAGATACTACATGACGGGTTTAGATACTAGATGACGGGTTTATATACTAGATCATATGTTTAGATACTACATGATATGTTTAGATACTACATGACGGGTTTAGATACTACATGACGGGTTTAGATACTAGATGACGGGTTTAGACACTAGATTATATGTTTAGATACTACATGATATGTTTAGATACTACATGACGTCTTTAGATACTACATGACGGGTTTAGATACTACATGACGGGTTTAGATACTAGATTATATGTTTAGATACTACATGATATGTTTAGATACTACATGACGGGTTTAGATACTACATGACGGGTTTAGATACTACATGACGGGTTTAGATACTACATGACGGGTTTAGATACTACATAACGGGTTTAGATACTACATGACGGGTTTAGACACTACATGACGGGTTTAGATACTAGATGACAGGTTTAGATACTAGATGACGGGTTTAGAAACTACATGACGTGTTTAGATACTACATGACGGGTTTAGATACTACATGACGGGTTTAGATACTACATGACGGGTTTAGATACTACATGACGGGTTTAGATACTAGATTATATGTTTAGATACTACATGATATGTTTAGATACTACATGACGGGTTTAGATACTAGATGACGGGTTTAGA
>NW_026601599.1:0-25000 GCF_029448725.1 Salvelinus fontinalis
GCACATGTACTCTACTGTATGTTTATTGTTATTGTTGAATGTAAGGTTATTTTGACACTTAGTTATTGTTGTTACTGTTGTCCCGTTGACCATTTTGATTCTCATTTTTATATTGTAAATAAGCTTTGGCAATATGTACATTGTTACGTCATGCCAATAAAGCAAATTGAATTGAATTGAATTGAAATTGAGAGAGAGTTAAACAGAGAGAGAGAGAGAGAGAGAGAGAGAGAGAGAGAGAGAGAGAGAGAGAGAGAGAGAGAGAGAGAGAGAAAGAGGTACAGAGATTTACATTACAGTGAAACTAAAGAATGCTCTCACATAATCATCATTAATGTGTGCCTTATGGTTAATCAGCCAGTAACTGTTGGTGCCGTTTAAGATGAGGGAGGCCGATTATTTCTTTATGAGCATGGCCTTATTTATATTACAGCATATTAGATTACTGTCATTCATATTCCATTTACCCAGTGCAATGTAAAATCAATAGGTTTAGGCTACTACACGATACTCAAATGTTCCCCGTACCCATCATGAGGTTATTACAACAGTCTACGAACTAAACGTTTACAAAGTAGATGCACACAGGTCAAGAGAAAGATGTGAGATGACAGACAGTGACACATAGCGCCTTGCATACTCTTCTCTGCATTTAGCTGATATAGGGTGTAATCATTGGTCCATTGCACTTTATATAATGTTTTCATACCCTACATTACTCATCTCATACTGTACTCTATACCATCTACTTTATCTTGCCTATGCCGTTCGGGCATCACTCATTCATATATTTGTATGTACTGTACATATTCTTATTTATTCCTTTACACTTGTGTGTATAAGGTAGTTGTTTTGAAATTGTGAGTTTATATTACTTGTTAGATATTACTGCATGGTCGGAATTAGAAGCACGAGCATTTTGATACACTCACATTAACATCTGCTAAGCATGTGTATGTGACAAATACATTTGATTTGACAAGAATTTGCTCAGTTGTGCACCGGGGCCTCCCACACCTCTTTCTATTCTGGTTGGAGCCAGTTTGCACTGTTCTGTGAAGGGAGTAGTACACAGCGTTGTACGAGATCTTCAGTTTCTTGGCAATTTCTCACATGGAATAGCCTTAATTTCTCAGAACAAGAATAGACTGACGTGTGTTTCAGAAGAAAGTCCTTTGTTTCTGGCCATTTTGAGCCTGTAATCAAAGCCACAAATGCTGATGCTCCAGATACTCAACTAGTCTAAAGAAGGCCAGTTTTATTGCTTCTTTAAATCGGACAACAGTTTTCAGCTGTGCTAACATAATTGCAAAAGCGTTTTCTGATGATCAATTAGCCTTTTAAAATTATAAACTTGGATTAGCTAACACAATGTGCCATTGGAACACAGGAGTGATGGTTGCTGATAATGGGCCTGTGTACACCTATGTAGATATTGCATTACAAATCAGCCTTTTCCAGCTACAATAGCCATTTACAACATTAACAATGTCTACATTGTATTTCTGATCAATTTAATGTTATTTTAATGGACAAAAAAAAACACCAAAAATCAAGGACATTTATAAATGACCCCAAACATTTGAATGGTACTGTATATATATTTTCAGCTAAACAGGTGGGGCTCAAAACAGGTTGGATTATATGTTGTATAGTTTTATCTAATGAAAATGATGTGCTGGCACACACCCAGAGGGAATGATTTAGTGTCGAGGTGCTGACTAATGGTGAATAAACTGTAAGCCATAAAAACAAAGAGAGTCACACTCCATATGTTTAACCTCCCAGTCATTTATTGGGTAATTTATTCTTTACCAAATAAATTACTAGCAGGTTATACATATAGAGTGTGTGACTCTCTTTGTGTTCATAGTATATAATTTCATTTAAAAAATCTAAACATTTTTAAATGCTTCACAATTTTCAGTTTTATGAATTTCACTGAGGAGGATGGTGTCATGCTCTGACCATAGTAAGCTGTTTATTCTCTGTGTTGGTTGGGGCGTGATAGTGACCTGGGCGGGTCATCTAGGTTTTTTTGTATTTCTATGTTGGCCTGATATGGTTCCCAATCAGAGGCAGCTGTTTATCGTTGTCTCTGATTGGGGATCATATTTAGGTAGCCATTTCCCAATTGTTAGTTGTGGGATTTTGTCTATGTTTAGTTGCCTGTCTGCTCTATTTGTATAGCTTCACGTTTCGTTCGTTGATTTTGTTGTTTTTGTTCAGTGTTTCATTCATTAAAAGACAATGTACGTATACAACGCTGCGCTTTGGTCTCACTCATACGACGATCGTGACAGATGGTCCTCCCTTCCTCCTCTGAGGAACCTCCTCTGTAATAAGCTACAGGTTTCCTTACTCTCCTTTAAGACTTCTTTACTTCTTTTCTCCCCTTCATTATTTCTTTCTTTCTTTTGTTTTCTTTGTACTATTTTAGAGGCTGAGGAGGCAGTTGTCACGGCTCCAGTCCATTTTAGAGGCTGAGGAGGCAGTAGTCACGGTTCCAGTCCATTTTAGAGGCTGAGGAGGCAGTAGTCACGGTTCCAGTCCAGTTTAGAGGCTGAGGAGGCAGTAGTCACGGTTCCAGTCCATTTTAGAGGCTGAGGAGGCAGTAGTCACGTTCCAGTCCAGTTTAGAGGCTGAGGAGACAGTAGTCACGATTCCAGTCCATTTTAGAGGCTGAGGAGGCAGTAGTCACGGTTCCAGTCAATTTTAGAGGCTGAGGAGGCAGTAGTCATGGTTCCAGTCCATTTTAGAGGCTGAGGAGGCAGTAGTCACGACTCCAGTCCAGTTTAGAGGCTGAGGAGGCAGTAGTCACGGCTCCAGTCCATTTTAGAGGCTGAGGAGGCAGTAGTCACGGCTCCGGTCCATTTTAGAGGCTGAGGAGGCAGTTGTCACGGCTCCAGTCCTCTCCAACATGTGAAGGAAGGAAGGAGTGACTAACAAAGAGGAGGAGTGATAGTGAATTTCTGTTTGTCACACGGCCCAATCCATGATTTTATATGGGTAATAATTGGCCAATAAAACAGACTGCCAAACACACAAGCGCACACACACACACACACACACACACACACACACACACACACACACACACACACACACACACACACACACACACACACACACACACACACACACACACCCCAAGCCAAGAAACAACATTTTGTTACAGTATAGCAAACTCAATTTTAAAAACTGATTATAAATCCTCTTGGTGGGGGAAAGTGATGTGAGAAAATTGTGTCATGTTTTGTGCCCCCTTGGGTTTCATAATTTCTCTTTAGAAGCTCCGAACACACTTGGGAAGAAATTCTACTTGCCAGAACAAGGGCCTGTGCTGGAGAGTATTGGGAAGGGAAACAAAGTCTCATTTACCACAGGTTAATCCTCCTTAATGGGTTTGTTTAAATTCAATGAAAAGAGAATATGCACCGAATGAATTATGGAAATGATTAATGGATTTTCTAGCAAGTAATAATTTAAATGGATAAATATGCACAGATACATATTCATTTTGGAAGAATTCCTTTTCTACCGCCACTTACCGTAATTATACCATATCTTTCCAATACTAGAGGACAATCAGTCATTAATTTGTTATGTCCAGGCTACAACAAAGTTAAATAAAAAACATCAAGATTTATGACAGCCAGTGGACTATGAGAATTCAACAAGCATTCATATTCACTTAGTTTCTACCACATGGAACCACTGTTTCTCCTTCTTACTTCTTATTCCTCCAAAAAACACTTAAATTCCCTGAAAGTTGAAACCCCCGTTATCTTAGGGGGGTTGCTATCAAAGTTTCATCTCGCAGCAGGTTTGGGACCATGACTCGACGAAGGCTTGTCAAAATACAAAAACCTGCGGGGAGGCTGTGACAGCGTCGATGTTGGGACAGGTATGTCGGGAGGGCTGCCAGGCGACGTGACACTTCCAGTGTGTCTGGCAGACAGCGTCTGAGGCAGTGTAGGAGGTCCAAGGGCCCCCGGAATAGAGAGAGTCCCCTGGCCACTGACACAATGCTAGCCAGACCCTTTCAGGGAAATAAATCATGGGGAGAGTTTGAGAGGAGGTGGCTAGGTGACCCGTGCCAACATGAACAGATGCCAAGAGGGTTGATCAGTCACTCCACAGAACAGAGGCAGTTTATACTGAGATATTCACTATAGACTGGTAAATATTTGACTTCTGTTTGACTGTTATGGAATTTTTTCTCTATCTCAGCCATGATAGGTAAGACTTATGCATTCTCCATCAAGAAGGTTGTAAACGTTGATAATGACACTTACAGATTTGGTATATTTCCTGATCATCTTTAGGCAACTATGCACGCACACAAGCAGCAACACCAGAGACCGCAGGTTACGGATCGAGGTGAAGTGTCCACACAAACAACAGTCACTAATAAACACACACACACACACACGCACACACACACACACACACACACACACACACACACACACACACACACACACACACACACACACACACACACACACACACACACACACACACACACACACACACACACACACACACACACACACACACACACACACACACACGCATGCATTTACAAATTGTCTTCTTGGCTCTAATGTCTCTTCCGTTCATAATAATGTCTCCCTGTCACCGGGCCTGCACATTCCCACTCCCCTGCTAATGCTGTAAGTGCGCCAGGCAACCCCACGACTGCTGCCTCTGTTCCAGCAGCCAAGGAAATCTGTGCAGAGAAAATAAAATAATTTCCCACATATCAGCACGACTATTAGCCTGAATAATTATTTCTACATAACGTCAAGCTCTTTGTGGGGAACTAAATTCTTATTGTGTCTAATAAAATAAGATTTTCGATGATTCCTTATGTGCTCTTGTTGTGTTTCTGGGCCAAATTGGTCTGCTTCGTGGCTTGCCAACAGGAACACCTGTGTAGACGCCTTGCTGAAATGGAGAGATTAAACACCATCGGGTTATTGTCAGGTCACAGCTCAAGTAGAGCTCTCCAGATTTCATTGGTGGTAGCTGGGTGTGTTTGTGTCTGCGCCTGCGCCTGTGTCTGTGTGTCTGTGTGTCTATGAGTGTGTGTGTGCTTCACATGTGGACTCAGTCCAGCAAAAAAAAACAGCTGTCACTCAGTGGCTGCAAAGAACTAGGAACTAAAGTGGAACGTTCACAGTGTGAACCCACCCAAATGTCCCTTTATATTCCACAGGATCCATTCAAGTCTCTACTATAACCCTCGGAGAGAGACACCGTCCCAATAGGTCTAGGACTGGGAGGTAGCGGTGAGTCATATCCAACAAGCTCTCACAGTCTCACTGCATTATTAGACGTTATTAGAAGCAGGTGGCCTCGTGGTCAGAGTGTTGTGCCAGTAACTGAAAGGTTGCTGGATCAAATCCCAGAGCTGACAAGGCAGTTAACCCACTGTTCCCCGCCTGCTGAAGACGTGGATGTTGATTAAAGCATCCACGTTGTCGTGTCTTTGGCTATGCCGGATTAAGTGATATGACATGCTTTTCTATAAAATCATTTACCTGTAATTAATTTTACCTGATTAAGCTAATCATGTAAATGTAATTAACTAGAAAGTCAGGGCACCACTAAATAATGTTTATAGAGCTGTTTTCTTCTGAATAAACTCTTAAAGACCTAGTAATCTTTTACATCAGTAGCACTCAATATTTAATCGTCACCTTGTTTAGTCTCATCTGAAAGTTGTACATTCTTGGTTATCTTCACGAACCCTGGCTAACAAGTTGAATCAGCAATACAACATTTAGTTGAATTATTTGTTTACTAAATACCTAAACTACCACACAGAATTACATATACACAGAATGAATCATACATTGATTACAAATTATGTCATAAAGGAAAATGTCCCTAGCGGACGGAACAGATATGACGGCTGGTTACACAAAGAAAGGGGGTTGGGTTTGAGTGAAAGAGCGGAAAGACTGAGGAGCAAAAAGGTTTTGTGTCTCTATCGGGCAGTAGGCAGCTCTGCTATCGTAAATACAGTATCTTATGCATTCTAAATAACCGGCCATTTGAAAAAGTAAAATGCAATAAATATTTACTCTGAGCTGCGCTTCGGTAGATTGTTCGTAGATAGAAGGCGGGGTGGTCCAGCATGGATCTCTGGTCCTCTGAAGAATGTCTAGTGGTGAACTGGAGCGTGGTAGAGTGGATACTCTGTCCGTCCTCTCCTAGCCTACGTCTACAGTTGCTGCACTAACGCAACGGCTAGGAGGTATCACTTCTTTAGTGAATAAGAGTTCAAAGTTCATACCAAGGTGCCATACTTTAAGCTCATGCTATATTCTGGCTGGTATAGTCGAAATTCATCCTTTCGGCGTGTGGATCGTCATCTTCACGTTGAAATTCAATGCTAATTTCGTTAGGTTCTTGTCGTTGAAACAGAGCTTACGCTGAGGTTGGCTTAGTTCTGTAGGTGACCTTGTCCTTTTTTAATGCGGGGACCGCAAGTCCTCACGTCCTTGGAACAGGAAATATAATTTTTATCAACGGGTTTATATAGTGGTGAAAGAAGGGCATGTTTCATAGTATACATCCAATGTCTTTTCACTTGGGCGGGGCCTCTGAGTGAGCAGGGTTTCTCTATGACAAACCGTTCTCTCATTAAAACCTGTTGGGGATGGGGGCGCTGTTTAGACTATTTATGCTAATGTGGCTAATTTTTTAAACGGCTTCCCACAAAATCCTTGATCGTACAATATGCATATTATTATTATTATTGGATAGAAAACAGTCTATAGTTTCTATAGGAGTTGAAATTTTGTCTCTAAGTGGAACAGAGCCCATTCTACAGCAATTTCCCTGACATGGAGTCAGATTTGAGAAACGTTGGCCACTTTTCTGAAGTCATTTAAAAGGGCTCTGTCGTTGCTATGACTATACGGACACTTCTTACGTCTTCCCCTGGATGCCTTTACGTGATGACGATTCCAACGGGCTCGATTGCTCGTTCACAGGCCCTACAAATGAAAAAAACCTTTAGCTAGCAAGTCTTTTCTTGCTGCGTAACGCGCGTGGAAGACACCGACCCTCTCCTGTTCCAAGCGTTAGTTTAGCCTGTTATATTTCTCCGGTCATCTTTTCACTCGTTATAGGAGTTACAAACATCACAAAGTAGTTAATTTAAAGCGTTTTATAGCAATTTATATCCGTTTAGTGCGATTTTGGGACATTTATTTTTGCAACGATGTGAAAAGTTGGGCACGCTTTTCAGTTCATCCCGAACGTAGTTGACATTTCCACATGGCAAGAGGACAGCTTTCCACCAAAAGACGATTTCTCCCAAGAAAGGATCCTTTGCCCAAGATACTGATGGAAGAACAGCTCAAGGTAGGACATTTTTATTATGATAAATCGTGTTTCTGTCGAAACATTTTAGTGGCTTAGGACGCCATGTTTTTTGACGTAGCTTCGCTTGGCGCAAACTGTATTGAAAAGTAAGGATAAATTAAAAAATGTAATAACGCAATTGTATTAAGAATTAAATTGTCTATCAATCCCTGTCCACCCTATATTTTTTAGTCACGTTTATGAGTATTTATGTATAAGAGTAGATCACTGTCTAAGTGGCGCAAGGACGTTTTCTTTACCAGCTTGTCTACATTTCACATTGTCTAACCATGATTTTGGTGGCTAAATATAAACATTTTCGATCAAACTGTATATGCATGTTGTAATGTGATGTTACAGGAGTGTCATCGGAAGAATTCTGAGAAGGTTAGTGAAAAAATTAATATCTTTTGGCGATGTTGACTTTTATCGCTCACTTTGGCTAGAATCAATGCTGGGCTGCTAATTGCTATGTGCTAAGCTAATATAACGATTTATTGTGTTTTCGCTGTAAGACACTTAGAAAATCTGAAATATTGTCTGTATTCACAGGATCTGTGTCTTTCGATTCGTGTATGCTGTGTATTTTTACGAAATGTTTGATGATTAGTAGTTAGGTAAACACGTTGCTCATTGTAATTATTCTATTCCATTTGTGATGGTGGGTGCAATTGTAAACTATGCCATATACCTGAAATATGCACTTTTTTCTAACAAAACCTATCCCATACCATAAATATGTTATCAGACTGTCATCTAATGAGTTTTTTTGTTGGTTAGGGGCTATAAATATCTTAGTTTAGCCGAATTGGTGATGGCTACTGGTGTTGGTGGACAAATAAAAGATGGTGGATTATGCTAATGTGTTTTTAGGTAATAGATGTACATCTTTACATATTGTGTCTTCCCTGTAAAACATTTTAAAAATCGGAAATGTTGACTGGATTCATAAGATCTGTGTCTTTCATTAGCTGTATTGGACTTTAATGTGTGAAAGTTAAATATTTTTAAAAAATATTTTTTTTGAATTTCGCGGCACTGGTTTTTCAGTGGGGGGGGGGGGGGGGTGCCGCTAGCGCCACGCTGATCCTAGACAGGTTAAAGAAGCTTAACCTGTCTAGGATGAGCGTGCCGCTAGCGGCACTCCCCCCCCCCCCCCCCCACTGAAAAACCAGTGCCGCGAAATTCAAAATTTTTTTTTTTTTTAAATATTTAACTTTCACACATTAAAGTCCAATACAGCTAATGAAAGACACAGATCTTGTGAATCCAGTCAACATGTCCGATTTTTAAAATGTTTTACAGGGAAGACACAATATGTAAAGATGTACATCTATTACCTAAAAACACATTAGCATAATCCACCATCTTTTATTTGTCCACCAACACCAGTAGCTATCACCAATTCGGCTAAACTAAGATATTTATAGCCCCAACCAACAAAAAAACTCATCAGATGACAGTCTGATAACATATTTATGGTATGGGATAGGTTTTGTTAGAAAAAAGTGCATATTTCAGGTAGATGGCATAGGTTACAATTGCACCCACCGTCACAAATGGACTAGAATAATTACAATGAGCAACGTGTTTACCTAACTACTAATCATCAAACATTTCGTAAAAATACACAGCATACACTAATCGAAAGACACAGATCCTGTGAATACAGACAATATTTCAGATTTTCTAAGTGTCTTACAGCGAAAACACAATAAATCGTTATATTAGCATAGCACATAGCACATAGCAGCCCAGCATTGATTCTAGCCAAAGTGAGCGATAAAAGTCAACATCGCCAAAATATATTAATTTTTTCACTAACCTTCTCAGAATTCTTCCGATGACACTCCTGTAACATCATATTACACAATCCATATAGAGTTTGATCGAAAATGTTTATATTTAGCCACCAAAATCATGGTTAGACAATGTGAAATGGAGCTCAGCTGGTCAGAAAATGTCCTTGCGCCACTTAGACAGTGATCTACTCTTATACATAAATACTCATAAACGTGACTAAAAAATATAGGGTGGACAGGGATTGATAGACAATTTAATTCTTAATACAATTGCGGAATTACATTTTTTAAATTATCCTTACTTTTCAATACAGTTTGCGCCAAGCGAAGCTACGTCAAAAAACATGGCGTCCTAAGCCACTAACATTTTTCGACAGAAACACGATTTATCATAATAAAAATGTCCTACTTTGAGCTGTTCTTCCATCAGTATCTTGGGCAAAGGATCCTTTCTTGGGAGTAATCGTCTTTTGGTGGAAAGCTGTCCTCTTGCCATGTGGAAATGCCAACTGCGTTCGGGATGAACTGAAAAGCGTGCCCAGCTATTCACAGCGTTTCAAAAATAAATGTCCCAAAATCGCACTAAACGGATATAAATTGCTATAAAACGCTTTAAATTAACTACCTTATGATGTTTTTAACTCCTATAACGAGTAAAAAGATGACCGGAGAAATATAACAGGCTAAACTAACGCTTGGAACAGGAGCGGGTCGGTGTCCTCCACGCGCGTTACGCACCAAGAAAAGACTTGCTAGCTACAGGGTTTTTTAATTTATAGTGCCTGTGAACGCGCAATCGACCCCATTCAAATCGTCATCACGTAAAGGCATCCAGGGGAAGACGTAAGCAGTGTCCGTATAGTCATAGCAATAACAGTGCCCTTTTAACTGACTCCAGAACAGTGGCCAACATTTCTGAAATCTGACTCCATGTCAGGGAAATTGCTGTAGAATGTGCTCTGTTCCACTTAGAGACAAAATTTCAACTCCTATAGAAACTATAGACTGTTTTCTATCCAATAATAATAATAATATGCATATTGTACGATCAAGGATTTTGTGGGAAGCCGTTTCAAAAATTACACGATTAGCATAAATAGTCACAACAGCGCCCCCATCCTCAACAGTTTAAGTTACATTTAATCTTTTCACAAATAGTTTCATATTTAAACATTTAAATTGCACAACAATTCCATGTGAATCTGATAACTAGAATGTGTCGACTTTCCAAGATAGAGTTTATGTCGTCCTATCGTCAGTAATCATGTCTCAGACGTCAACTGATCTGACATCATATTCATTAAGTCCCAGCGCATATTTTCAACTGGTTGGATTACCGAAATATGGTTCCGTTTCCCACCTTTTGATATCACCAGACTCTCAATGTTAACAAAGGCTTTACAAGAGTCAACTCCATAAAGTAGAGAGAGAAAAGGGGGAAAGGTATTTATGTGGGTCATAAACCTCCCCCATCAGGCCAACGTCATCACACCGTTAAGGCATCCACCCAACCCCTCTGATTCAGAGGGTTTGGGTTAAATGCGCAATACACATTTCAGTTGAAGCATTCAGTTGGTCAAATGACCAGGTATTCCACATTTAGAAGTGTCTTTGTTGCTTCTGCTGCTCTGTATCGTTCCATTTCTCTAAACCTCAAATTTCTAAGGTAAGGGTTACGTTTAGGCACTCCTACTTGATGGTAATAGCAGTCACTGTTGCCCCTAGTGGCCGGTTTATGAAGGCCTTTCCCGAAGTCCTCAGGACATGGATAGATGTCCAATTTTGACTTCAATCTTGAGCAATCTCCCTGTTAATATCATCAGGTCCTGACTCTGTGTGTCACCACTATGTGATGCCCACTGCCACAACCACCATCTCAGTCCCTACCCTATATTGGATGTGACGCTGCTATTTCCTAGGTACAAACGCACCACAGGTTGCCATGGTTTCCCATTACCTCTATGAGGTAAGAGGATGGGGCTTTGAAGGGCAGTTTGGATTGGATCCAGACTATTGCGGTTTCAAGTATTGCATATTAAAAGACTACTTCATATGGTTGCTCTATGCAGTAGACCCCTCCGTACAAAAATATTTGAAATAGACGTTTAAACCTCAATGACATTCAGTGAATGTAACTGTTACAGTGCTATGGGTTCACATCTGAATTAGTATATTAAGTAGATGTAATGTCACTAAAAACAGACATCCTTTTATTATATATATATATTTTTTAAACCAATTTGTTTTCGTATATTCTTAACTATTCTAAATCGTATATTCAACAACGCTTTAGCGTTAGTAGTTCACCAGGCCAATAGATGGCGCTGTTGCACTGTGGTAGTAGGAGAAATAGCAAGTTCTGGCCAAGCGCGTATTCCTCAGAAGAAAGAAAGCGCAATAACTTTGCAGACATAAACTTTGGTCAATTTTTTTTACTACTATTGGAACAGAACTTTTAAACGTTCTAATTTCGAAATAATGTGTATTGTTGTCAGTTTTCTACAGCGGCAGGGGTATGTAGAAAAACGTTCAGTTATTTTTGTCTTCATATATAAGTGTTTCTATTGTATAAACGTGAAATACATTTTGATTTTCATGTGCAATCATACAGTAAAATAGGGTTATTTGTGGAAAATGTTTGAGTTCTGTTTTAGGTAAAGGGAATTTATGTTGTGAAATTTAAAGTGTGTACTGTTTACAAAGTACGAACAAGAAAATAGACAATTGAACAAGAGAAAAAAAATCTTTCTTCAGAACAAAGAAAGCGCCAGAACTTTGCAGACGTAAACTTGTGTTTGTTATTTTTTACTATTACAGGCCACCTCAGCTACAGACTGAGGCCAGTAACATAGGCAATTATGAAAGGAAAAAATCATAAAGGAAACCTATGAACTTGTACTATGATTATTCAATAACAGACACACTCAGGATTTAAATTCACTTACATTTCGATAAGTCACAGACACATTTAGAGGAAAGCGGATCTTGTGTTTTGTTGTGAAATAACCTGCGTATTTCACATTGCAGAAGATCTCTACCTGGGAGAGTCGCAAAGGTTTCAGGAGTTTTATTTCACCTTTATTCAACCAGGTAGGCTAGTTGAGAACAAGTTCTCATTTACAACTGCGACCTGGTCAAGATAAATCATAGCAATTCGACACATACAACAACACAGAGTTACACATGGAATTAACAAAACATACAGTTAATAATACAGTACAACAAAAGAAAACAAAAAGTCTATATACACTGAGAGCAAATGAGGTAAAATAAGGCAATAAATAGGCCATGGTGGCGAAGTAATTACAATATAACAATTAAACACTGGAATGGTAGATGTGCAGAAGATGAATGTGCAAGTAGAGATACTGGGGTGCAAAGGAGCAAGATAAATAAATTAATACATTATGGGGATGAGGTAGGTAGATAGATGGGCTGTTTACAGATGCGCTATGTACAGGTGCAGTGATCTGTGAGCTGCTCTGACAGCTGGTGCTTAAAGCTAGTGAGGGAGATATGAGTCTCCGGCTTCAGAGATTTTTGCAGTTCGTTCCAGTCATTGGCAGCAGAGAACTGGAAGGAAAGGTGACCAAAGGAGGAATTGGCTTTGGGGGTGACCAGTGAGATATACCTGCTGGAGCGAGTGCTACGAGTGGGTGCTGCTATGGTGACCAGAGAGCTGCGATAAGGTGGGGCTTTACCTAGCAAAGACTTATAGGTGACCTGGAGCCAGTGGGTTTGGCTACAACGAGTATGAAGTGAGGGCCAACCAACGAGAGCGTACAGGTCACAATGGTGGGTAGTGTATGGGGCTTTGGTGATGAAACGGATGACGCTGTGATAGGAGTGAATAGAGAGAATACAAAGACACTATCTGGGGCTGAAAATCCTTTTATTGCTCAAGTGGAGGAGGGGGAACAGTCAAAGATTAGATCTTTTATCAGCGTTGGATTTCTGAATGTCCCTTTAACGCAGCACAATAGATGAGATTGTTATGTTTAAGCCTCCCGATCATTGATTTCTATTCCATGAATCTGCTACTGGTAAATTTCGCCACAGGCATAAAAATCTCAAAGATATAATGGCATACACCAGGACAATATATATGGGGAACCAGGATTTAAATATGGGTGAATTAAATAAATCACTCATTTTTAAAAAGCGTTGGCCATAACATTTGTTTAGCGGTTAAAGCTGTAATATACTGTGCCTGAACTAGTGTTCTTCAACAAGCCGCAGACGCAACCCACTGGGCACACAATAGTTAAATCAACCTTATTTCCATGTCATTTCAGTCAAATTGAACCAACGTGGAATAGACGTTGAAATGACACCTGTGCCCCCTGGGAGTGTACCGTGTGGAACGTATTCAATCCCGGCGGTGTGAATTTGTTTCTGAACCCCCCCCCCTAACAATGAGTTCTGATTGCCTGTAAAGCCTGATCATTTCATCACAGTGGAACCCCAAAGAACATGTCATTTACGAATGTTGTGTTCTCTCTACTTAACCTTACTCTTTTCAAAATATCTTTACCCTTTCTCACAAACAACAAGTCCAAAAATAATCAGTGTTTTTCACACTGAACTAGCAAGTCGATGTTAGGAATAGTACAAGTGAAATAGAGGAGAATCATAGGCAGAGTTAGGAGTTAAGTTGTTTCAAATTTAGTCCAATTTACCAAACTACTGAATCATCCTTAAACGTGTATGAGGCCTGCAGCCAATTTCAATGAATATGACCTATAGACCAATAAGTCCACAATTCAAGCAATGAAGATAAATGTTCATTCCCAACCCCCTTCTGTACTTGTTTGAGTCTAGTTTCTCTAATTACACACCCATATTCACATGGAAACAGCATAAGTTTGTTTAGTAGAGCATTTCAATTAGTTATTTAGAAAGACTGATTTGTCATTTAACAATTATGATGAAGTATGATTTGACTCATGTAAATGAATAGCAGACAAACAGGACGGTGTGGGGCGGCAGAAGTAGCTCACAAAATAAACGGAAATTGATTAGATTCTTCCCGCCGTTCTTGATTTATTAAAAAATTTATACATTTCGTACATTTTAATTGTCTGATATTTTACTGATTCGTCAGGAGCCATTAACATAAGAATTTCGCTGAGCCCGCTATAATACGCTTGACTTTATATGTGACCGATAAACTTTCATTTGATTTTGATTGAATTTGACATAAAATAAAGGAGGCTGTATACTGTTAGTGTAATATCATAAACATTTCAGATGTATGCTGCATGTATGCTGCATCGAAGTCAAAGTGCTAACGTGCAATTAGTCCAACATCTTATTTAGTATTATTATTATTATGATTATAGCAGTATTGCAGGTTTTCTTTTGCACAGTAAGTGACTGAGAACTAATCAGAGATATTCCCACTGACAATTGATGCAAGTCGTGTCACATCGAGATCTGTTGTGTCTCATAGAAACGATGTAGGATAGAAGTCTCTTGCTAGCATAGCCCAATCTTGCACCTCTTGATCAAATTCAATAACAGATGTAAAGTTCATGCTGCGGGCAATCTCATCGATGTGGAATTAGACTTCCAGATGGGTGCTAACTCATGGAAGAATTATTGAAAGCTGGAGAATCGAGCAGACCCCCAAAAATATATGCATGTTCTCAAGTTCTTGATAGAAACCACAGCGCTGATTAAATACACCACTCTCTTATCTTCTTCCTGTCTGTTGGGAGTGAACGGCCGCAAGGTTAAAGAATACTAAACAGAGCATATGTTGAGGATATTCTTAATGATATCTGTTAATTTAACAACTCAAATTACAGTCTGACTGTTGAACAGCTTCTGTTACCATCAGACTGTTGAACAGCTTTCTATTACCATCAGACTGTTGAACAGCTTCTATCACCATCAGACTGTTGAACAGCTTCTATTACCATCAGACTGTTGAACAGCTTCTATCACCATCAGACTGTTGAACAGCTTCTATTACCATCAGACTGTTGAACAGCTTCTATTACCATCAGACTGTTGAACAGCTTCTATCACCATCAGACTGTTGAACAGCTTCTATTACCATCAGACTGTTGAACAGCTTCTATCACCATCAGACTGTTGAACAGCTTCTATTACCATCAGACTGTTGAACAGCTTCTATCACCATCAGAATGTTGAACAGCTTATATCACCATCAGACTGTTGAACAGTTTCTATCACCATCAGAATGTTCAACAGCTTCTATACCAGACCATCAGACTGTTGAACAGCTTCTACCACCATCAGACTGTTGAACAGCTTATATTACCATCAGACTGTTGAACAGCTTCTATCACCATCAGACTGTTGAACAGCTTCTATCACCATCCGACTGTTGAACAGCTTCTATCACCATCAGACTGTTGAACAGCTTCTATCACCATCAGACTGTTGAACAGCTTCTATTACCATGAGACTGTTGAACAGCTTCTATCACCATCAGACTGTTGAACAGCTTCTATCACCATCCGACTGTTGAACAGCTTCTATCACCATCAGACTGTTGAACAGCTTCTATCACCATCAGACTGTTGAACAGCTTCTATTACCATGAGACTGTTGAACAGCTTCTATCACCATCAGACTGTTGAACAGGTTCTATTACCATCAGACTTTTGAACAGCTTCTATTACCATCAGACTGTTGAACAGCTTCTATTACCATCAGACTGTTCAACAGTTTCTATTACCAGACCATCAGACTGTTGAACAGCTTCTATCACCATCAGACTGTTGAACAGCTTCTATCACCATCAGACTGTTGAACAGCTTCTATCACCATCAGACTGTTGAACAGCTTCTATCACCATCCGACTGTTGAACAGCTTCTATCACCATCAGACTGTTGAACAGCTTCTATCACCATCAGACTGTTGAACAGCTTCTATTACCATCAGACTGTTGAACAGCTTCTATCACCATCAGACTGTTGAACAGCTTCTATTACCATCAGACTGTTGAACAGCTTCTATCACCATCAGAATGTTGAACAGTTTCTATACCAGACCATCAGACTGTTGAACAGCTTCTATCACCATCAGACTGTTGAACAGCTTATATTACCATCAGACTGTTGAACAGCTTCTATCACCATCAGACTGTTGAACAGCTTCTATCACCATCCGACTGTTGAACAGCTTCTATCACCATCAGACTGTTGAACAGCTTCTATCACCATCAGACTGTTGAACAGCTTCTATTACCATGAGACTGTTGAACAGCTTCTATTACCATCAGACTGTTGAACAGCTTCTATCACCATCCGAATGTTGAACAGCTTCTATCACCATCAGACTGTTGAACAGCTTCTATCACCATCAGACTGTTGAACAGCTTCTATTACCATGAGACTGTTGAACAGCTTCTATCACCATCAGACTGTTGAACAGGTTCTATTAACATCAGACTTTTGAACAGCTTCTATTACCATCAGACTGTTGAACAGCTTCTATTACCATCAGACTGTTCAACAGTTTCTATTACCAGACCATCAGACTGTTGAACAGCTTCTATCACCATCAGACTGTTGAACAGCTTCTATCACCATCAGACTGTTGAACAGCTTCTATCACCATCAGACTGTTGAACAGCTTCTATCACCATCAGACTGTTGAACAGCTTCTATCACCATCAGACTGTTGAACAGCTTCTATCACCATCCGACTGTTGAACAGCTTCTATCACCATCAGACTGTTGAACAGCTTCTATCACCATCAGACTGTTGAACAGCTTCTATCACCAGACCATCAGACTGTTGAACAGCTTCTATCACCATCAGACTGTTGAACAGCTTCTATCACCATCAGACTGTTGAACAGCTTCTATTACCATCAGACTGTTGAACAGCTTCTATTACCATCAGACTGTTGAACAGCTTCTATTACCACCAGACTGTTGAACAGCTTCTATCACCACCAGACTGTTGAACAGCTTCTATCACCATCAGACTGTTGAACAGCTTCTATTACCATCAGACTGTTGAACAGCTTCTATTACCATCAGACTGTTGAACAGCTTCTATCACCATCAGACTGTTGAACAGCTTCTATCACCATCAGACTGTTGAACAGCTTCTATTACCATCAGACTGTTGAACAGCTTCTATTACCATCAGACTGTTGAACAGCTTCTATTACCATCAGACTGTTGAACAGCTTCTATTACCATCAGACTGTTGAACAGCTTCTATTACCATCAGACTGTTGAACAGCTTCAACTGTTTCTGGTGTAGGATTGCAAAGATACAGGTAACTTACTAAAGTTAATGGAATCTTCAGTAATTTTGGTAAATTACATAACATATTTTGCAAACTACAGTAACTTTTGACATTTACACTTAAATAACAAAAACAAATAAGCATTCATAGACATGAGTCATTTATTATAGTTTTGTCCATACTGTCCTTGAGTTTGTAGTAGATAGACCATGTGGTTCAAGAGAAGAAAAAGCATCTAATCACCAAAACCATAATTTTTCAATGACCTCTGCAACTCATCCAACTATTGACTTTTTTCACAACTGCTAACAGTCTGACTCAAACACATTGACAAATATGCTAATCCCACTGTATCTGATCATCATCATTAGATAGTACCAGCTATGCTAATCCCACTGTATCTGATCATCATCATTAGATAGTACCAGCTATGCTAATCACATTGTATCTGATCAGCATCATTAGATAGTACCAGCTATGCTAATCACATTGTATCTGATCAGCATCATTAGATAGTACCAGCTATGCTAATCACAGTGTATCTGATCAGCATCATTAGATAGTACCAGCTATGCTAATCACATTGTATCTGATCAGCATCATTGGATAGTACCAGCCATGCTAATCACAGGGTATCTGATCAGCATCATCATTAGATAGTACCAGCTATGCTAATCACAGGGTATCTGATCAGCATCATTAGATAGTACCAGCCATGCTAATCATAGTGTATCTGATCAGCATCCTCAGTGGATACTGTAGCACCAGCTATGCTAATCATAGAGTATCTGGTGAGCCTGCTCAGTTTGGCATAGTGCCAAATGTGTTTGAAGATGCTCAATGAAAAATGAGATCATCAAGTTCAGAGCAGACATACGACGATCTGGTAAACAGCGACAATCAAGTCCATTCCAGAAAAATTATATGTATTTCCCGCAGAGAACAGTTCAGAGATCATTTCACAGTGTAACACAAAACAGTCTGTGATTTCTTAACAGAATCCATATTTATTTCCCCACAAAATACACCTACATCACAAAGCATGTCTGAACATGGAATACACCTACATCACAAAGCATGTCTGAACATGGAATACACCTACATCACAAAGCATGTCTGAACATGGAATACACCTACATCACAAAGCATGTCTGAACATGGAATACACCTACATCACAAAGCATGTCTGAACATGGAATACACCTACATCACAAAGCATGTCTGAACATGGAATACACCTACATCACAAAGCATGTCTGAACATGGAATACACCTACATCACAAAGCATGTCTGAACATGGAATACACCTACATCACAAAGCATGTCTGAACATGGAATACACCTACATCACAAAGCATGTCTGAACATGGAATACACCTACATCACAAAGCATGTCTGAATATGGAATACACCTACATCACAAAGGAGATATGATAACACCAGTGTAAAATTGCTCTGGTGACACATGAGACATTGGTTGCAACCTATGAAGCCCAACTAATGGTTACATGTACTCGTAATACAGTATGGAGCTGGGGAGTGAGAGGTGACTGGAGGATGCTGTGAGGACTGAGCGGTGATAGGAGGAAACTGTGGGGAGTGAGAGGTAACTGGAGGAGGCTGTAAGGACTGAGAGGTGATAAGAGGAGGCTGTGAGGACTGAGAGAGGTGATAGGAGGAGGATGTGGGGAGTGAGAGAGGTGATAGGAGGAGGCTGTGAGGACTGAGAGGTGACTGGAGAAGGCAATGAGGACTGAGAGGTGACTGGAGGAAGCTGTGAGGACTGAGAGAGGTGACTGGAGGAGGCTGTGAGGACTGAGAGATGACTGGAGGAGGCTGTGAGGACTGAGAGGTGACTGGAGGAGGCTGTGGGGACTGAGAGGTGACTGGAGCAGGCTGTGAGGACTGAGAGAGGTGACTGGAAGATGCTGTGAGGACTGAGAGGTGACTGGAGGAGGCTGTGAGGACTGAGAGAAGTGATAGGTGGAGGCTGTGAGGACTGAGAGAGGTGATAGGAGGAGACTGTGGGGATTGAGAGGTGATAGGAGGAGGCTGTGAGGACTGAGAGAAGTGATAGGTGGAGGCTGTGGGGAGTGAGAGAGGTGATAGGAGGAGACTGTGGGGAGTGAGAGGTGATAGGAGGAGGCTGTGAGGACTGAGAGAAGTGATAGGTGGAGGCTGTGGGGACTGAGAGAGGTGATAGGAGGAGACTGTGGGGATTGAGAGGTGATAGGAGGAGGCTGTGAGGACTGAGAGAGGTGATAGGAGGCTGTGGGGACTGAGAGAGATGATAGGAGGTGACTTTGGGAAGTGAGAGAGGTGACAGGAGGAGGCTGTGAGGACTGAGAGGTGACAGGAGGCTGTGAGGACTGAGAGAGGTGATAGGAGGAGGCTGTGGGGACTGAGATAGATGATAGGAGGAGACTTTGGGAAGTGAGAGAGGTGACAGGAGGAGGCTGTGAGGACTGAGAGGTGACAGGAGGCTGTGAGGACTGAGAGAGGTGATCGGAGGAGGCTGTGAGAAATGAGAGGTGACAGGAGGCTGTGAGGACTGAGAGAGATGATAGGAGGAGGCTGTGGGGACTGAGAGAGATGATAAGAGGAGGCTGTGAGGACTGAGAGAGGTGATAGGAGGAGACTGTGGGGAGTGAGAGGTGACTGGAGGAGACTGTGGGGAGTGAGAGATGATAGAAGGAGACTGTGGGGAGTGAGAGATGATAGAAGGAGACTGTGGGGAGAGAGATGTGATAGAAGGAGACTGTGGGGAGAGAGATATGATAGAAGGAGACTGTGGGGAGAGAGAGGTGATAGAAGGAGACTGTGGGGAGAGAGAGGTGATAGAAGGAGACTGTGGGGAGAGAGAGGTGATAGAAGGAGACTCTGTGGAGTGAGAGGTGATAAGAGACTGTGGGGAGAGAGGTGATAAGAGAAGGCCTTGCTGCGTTTTAAGTGCATGTGCTGCGAGCTGTTACTCACAGAAGCGTGATCATTTGTTCACCAAAGTGCTCTGGGAGGGATGGAGAGTGAGATGGGAGGGAGGAAGGGAACGAGGTAAGGGAGGGAAGGAGATAACTGCGGAGGGAAGGCCTGTCACTGTTGTACTACTGCTACCCCCCCCCCCCCCCCTCTCTCTCTCTCTGATGTCTAAGCATACCTCTGTGTTTTCTGTACCGTACACAGGGAGGGCCACCAGTCACCTCCATGGGATTACCTGTAGTTAGCTAACGGTCCTGTTTGATGCTCATGTGCTTAACAGATGCCCATATCAAAAGTACCTAACATGGCTGATATTGTTGGAAGGTTGTCGCTGAGGTGATGCCAGGAACCTAATGGCACAAAGTGTGTGTCTGTGTGTCTGTGTATCTGTGCGTGTGTGTGTGTGTGTTTTGTGTGTGTGTGTGTGTGTGTGTGTGTTTTTTTGTGCATCTACCAATCAATTATATCCATGTTACAGAGATCGAGAGACTAAAAAAATGCTTCTATCACCATCAGACTGTTGAACAGTTTCTATCACCATCAGACTGTTGAACAGCTTCTATCACCATCAGACTGTTGAACAGCTTCTGTCACCATCAGACTGTTGAACAGCTTCTATTACCATCAGACTGTTGAACAGCTTCTATTACCATCAGACTGTTGAACAGCTTCTATTACCATCAGACTGTTGAACAGCTTCTATTACCATCAGACTGTTGAACAGCTTCTATTACCATCAGACTGTTGAACAGCTTCTATTACCATCAGACTGTTGAACAGCTTCTATTACCATCAGACTGTTGAACAGCTTCTATCACCATCAGACTGTTGAACAGCTTCTATCACCATCAGACTGTTGAACAGCTTCTATTACCATCAGACTGTTGAACAGCTTCTATCACCATCAGACTGTTGAACAGCTTCTATTACCATCAGACTGTTGAACAGCTTCTATTACCATCAGACTGTTGAACAGCTTCTCTTACCATCAGACTGTTGAACATCTTCTATTACCAGACCATCAGACTGTTGAACAGCTTCTATCACCATCAGACTGTTGAACAGCTTCTATCACCATCAGACTGTTGAACAGCTTCTATTACCATCAGACTGTTGAACAGCTTCCATTACCATCAGACTGTTGAACAGCTTCTATCACCAGACCACCAGACTGTTGAACAGCTTATATCACCATCAGACTGTTGAACAGCTTCTATCACCATCAGACTGTTGAACAGCTTCTATCACCAGACCACCAGACTTTTGAACAGCTTCTATCACCATCAGACTGTTGAACAGCTTCTATCACCATCAGACTGTTGAACAGCTTCTATCACCATCAGACTGTTGAACAGCTTCTATCACCATCAGACTGTTGAACAGCTTCTATCACCATCAGACTGTTGAACAGCTTCTATCACCATCAGACTGTTGAACAGCTTCTATAACCACCAGACTGTTGAACAGCTTCTATTACCATCAGACTGTTGAACAGCTTCTATTACCATCAGACTGTTGAACAGCTTCTATCACCATCAGACTGTTGAACAGCTTCTATCACCATCAGACTGTTGAACAGCTTCTATTACCATCAGACTGTTGAACAGCTTCTATCACCATCAGACTGTTGAACAGCTTCTATCACCATCAGACTGTTGAACAGCTTCTATTACCATCAGACTGTTGAACAGCTTCTATTACCATCAGACTGTTGAACAGCTTCTCTTACCATCAGACTGTTGAACATCTTCTATTACCAGACCATCAGACTGTTGAACAGCTTCTATCACCATCAGACTGTTGAACAGCTTCTATCACCATCAGACTGTTGAACAGCTTCTATTACCATCAGACTGTTGAACAGCTTCTATCACCATCAGACTGTTGAACAGCTTCTATCACCAGACCACCAGACTGTTGAACAGCTTATATCACCATCAGACTGTTGAACAGCTTCTATCACCATCAGACTGTTGAACAGCTTCTATCACCAGACCACCAGACTTTTGAACAGCTTCTATCACCATCAGACTGTTGAACAGCTTCTATCACCATCAGACTGTTGAACAGCTTCTATCACCATCAGACTGTTGAACAGCTTCTATCACCATCAGACTGTTGAACAGCTTCTATCACCATCAGACTGTTGAACAGCTTCTATCACCATCAGACTGTTGAACAGCTTCTATAACCACCAGACTGTTGAACAGCTTCTATTACCATCAGACTGTTGAACAGCTTCTATTACCATCAGACTGTTGAACAGCTTCTATCACCATCAGACTGTTGAACAGCTTCTATCACCATCAGACTGTTGAACAGCTTCTATTACCATCAGACTGTTGAACAGCTTCTATCACCATCAGACTGTTGAACAGCTTCTATCACCATCAGACTGTTGAACAGCTTCTATCACCAGACCATCAGACTGTTGAACAGCTTCTATTACCATCAGACTGTTGAACAGCTTCTATTATCATCAGACTGTTGAACAGCTTCTATTACCATCAGACTGTTGAACAGCTTCTATCACCATCCGACTGTTGAACAGCTTCTATCACCAGGCCATCAGACTGTTGAACAGCTTATATTACCATCAGACTGTTGAACAGCTTCTATCACCATCAGACTGTTCAACAGCTTCTTTCACCATTAGATAAAAATAAAATTGCATTACAAATAAATAAAGAGTATATCATTACCTAATCGACACCATTCTGTTTACATCTGGCCCTTCTTTGGACACTGTGTTTGTCACGCCCCGACCTTAGAGAGACGTTTTATTTCTCTATTTGGTTAGATCAGGGTGTGATTTGGGTGGGCATTCTAGTTTGTCTGTTTCTATGTTTGGCCGGGTATGGTTCCCAATCAGAGGCAGCTGTCTGTCATTGTCTCTGATTGGGAATCATACTTAGGCAGCCTTTTTTTGTGGGTAATTATGTATTTTCTGTGAGGGTTTGTGTGCGCCACGGCTGCCTCACGTTCGGTTTCTGTTCACCTGTTTTTTTGTGAAGGTTTGACTTTACTACAGATGTGGAATTACAAGCTGCGTCTCGGCTCATCTATGACAGGGAGTTTGAAGACAGCGAGCGTGACAGTGTTAACTAACCTCCAAACGAGCTTCAATGCTATACAACACTCATTCTAGACTGTAAACTCTCCTTCCAGACTCATATTAAAGATCTCCATTCAAAATGAAATCTAGAATCGGCTTCCTATTTTGCAAACAAAGCCTCCTTCATTCACGCCGCCAAACATATCCTCGTAAAACTGACTATCCTACCGGTCCTCGACTTCGGCGATTTCATTTACAAAATGGCTTCCAATACTCTACTCAGCAAATTGGATGCATTCTATCACAGTGCCATCCGTTTTGTCACCGAAGCTGGTGTCACACTGCAACCTGTATGCTCTAGTTGGCTGGCCCTCGCTACATATTCGTCGCCAGACCCACTGGCTCCAGGTAATTTATAAGTCTATTCTAGGTAAAGTTCCGCCATATCTCAGCTCACTGGTCACGATAACAACACCTACCCGTAGCACGCGCTCCAGCAGGTGTATCTCACTGGTCATTCCCAAAGCCAACACCTCCTTTGGCCACCTTTCCTTCCAGTTCTCTGCTGCCAGTGACTGGAACGAATTGCAAAAATCGCTGAAGATGGAGACTTATATTTCCCTCACTAACTTTAAACATCAGCTATCTGAGCAGCTAACCGATCGCTGCAGCTGTACATAGCCCATCTGTAAATAGCCCACCCAATCTACCTACCTCATCCCCATATTGTTTTAATTTTCTTTTTTGCTCTTTTGCACACCATCATCTTCTCATCTATCACTCTAGTGTTAATCTGCTAAATTGTAATTAATTCGCTACTATGGCCTATTTATTGCCTTACCTCCTCACGCCATTTGCACACAATGTATTTTGCTTTTGCTTTATCTTGGCCAGGTGGCAGTTGTAAATGAGAACTTGTTCTCAACTAGCCTACCTGGTTAAATAAAGATGAAATAAATCTAAAAAAAATAATAATTCTGCTTTAACTTTTTCTTTGACCGGTGAATAGTATTTAATATACAATCTTTTCATTTGTTCTAAGCCTTGAGAGGAAGCTCTCTGATAGACTGAGTCTAACGGAGAAAATAGATAGCTTGGACCAAAAGATATGTCAAACGATATGCAGTTTGTTAACTCAGGGACAAGCCTTTCTCTCTCAGCTCCATGCATATTGGCAAGATGTGCCAAGTAATGTAAATAGAAAAACAGACATCAACCCAACTGTAAATAGATAAACAGACATCAACCCAACTATAAATAGATAAACAGACATCAACCCAACTGTAAATAGACGAACAGACATCAACCCAACTGTAAATAGATAAACAGACATCAACCCAACTATAAATAGATAAACAGACATCAACCCAAATGTAAATATATAAACAGACATCAACCCAACTGTAAATAGATAAACAGACATCAACCCAACTGTAAATAGATAAACAGACATCAACCCAACTGTAAATAGACGACAAACAGACATCAACCCAACTGTAAATAGATAAACAGACATCAACCCAACTGTAAATAGATAAACAGACAT
>NW_026601599.1:30000-42892 GCF_029448725.1 Salvelinus fontinalis
CTGTCTCTCTCTCTCTATGTCTCTCAATTCAATTCAATTCAATTTGCTTTATTGGCATGACGTAACAATGTACATATTGCCAAAGCTTATTTACAATATAAAAATGAGAATCAAAATGGTCAACGGGACAACAATAACTAAGTGTCAAAATAACCATACATTCAACAATAACAATAAACATACAGTAGAGTACATGTGCAGGTTGATTGGTCTGTCAGACACTGTCCCTCAACTTATGGCAGGCAGCAATGTAGTGCGCTGCCAACCCACAGCTCTCTGCGTCCTCCCCCAACAGGACGGGTAGCCTATCCTCATCAGAGAGGTCTTTGAAACCTTGAATAAGAGTTTCAAATTTGGGGAAATGACACTCTCTAATTGTTTTATATTTTTGACATTTTGTCAGGAAATGCAGCTCCGTCTCAAGTTCTGCTGTTGTGCAGTGGTTGCACAGCCTTTCCTCTACAGGGAGCCAGGTTTTCCTGTGTCTACCCTTCTCAATGGCAAGGCTGTGCTCACTGAGCCTGTACTTTGTCAAGGTTTTTCTAAGGTTTTGATCAGTTACCATAGTCAAATAGTTAGCCATGGTGTACTGTCGATTTAGGGCCAGATAGCACTGCATTTTGCTCTGTGCTTGTGCTTGTGTTTCCCAATAAGCAATGTAGTTTTGTTTTGACTGTGTTGTAATTTGGTTTATTCTGATTGTGTCATGTTTTGGCTTTGATCATCATGTCTTGTCCCTGTGCTTCCCTCTGCTGGTCTTATTAGGTTCTTTCCCTCTTTCTATTCCTCTCTCTCCTCCTTCCTCTCTCCCTCCCCCGCTCTCTCTCTCTATCGTTCCGTTCCTGCTTCCAGCTGTTTCTCTTTCTCCTAACGACCTCATTTACTCTTTCACACCTGTCTCCTATTTTGCCCTCTGATTAGAGTCCCTATTTCTCCCTCTGTTTTCCGCTTCTGTCTTTGTCGGATTCTTGTTTGAGGTTAGCTGCTCTGTGTCCTTGTTCCGCCCTGTTGTTGTTTTTGCATTTGTCAGATGTTGCGTGTGAGCAGGTGTCTATGTCAGCTACGGTCTGTGCCTTCCTGAAGCGACCTGCAGTCGGTGGTCGCGTCTCCAGTCGTTCCTCTCTACTGACAAGAGGTTTTCAGTTTCCTGTTTTGGATTACCTTTGGATTATATCCAGGAACATCATTGTTTGTTTAAGACTGGAATAAAGACTCTGTTTCTATTACGTCGCTTTTGGGTCCTCCTTCATCAGCATAACAGAAGAATCCGACCAAGAATGGACCCAGCGACTATGGATTCTCTCAACACTACCGTCAAGTTCCAGGGAGCAATGCTCGGCAGACACGAGCAGGAATTGTCTGCTGCTCGTCATGCCGTTGAGACCCTGGCCGCTCAGGTCTCCGATCTCTCAGGACAGTTTCAGAGTCTTCGTCTCGTACCACAAGCTACTTCCTGGTCTTCCGAGTCTCCGGAACCCAGGGTTAATAATCCACCATGTTACTCTGGACAGCCCACTGAGTGTCGCTCCTTTCTCACCCAGTGTGATATTGTGTTCTCTCTCCAGCCCAACACATACTCTGGAGAGAGAGCTCGGATCGCTTACGTCATATCACTCCTTACTGGGCGGGCTCGGGAGTGGGGCACAGCTATCTGGGAGGCAAGGGCTGAGTGTTCTGACGTTTATCAGAACTTTAAGGAGGAGATGATACGGGTCTTTGATCGTTCTGTTTTTGGGAAGGAGGCTTCCAGGGGTCTGGCTTCCCTATGTCAAGGTGATCGATCCATAACGGATTACTCTATAGAGTTTCGTACTCTTGCTGCATCCAGTGACTGGAACGAGCCGGCGTTGCTCGCTCGTTTTCTGGAGGGACTCCACGCTGAGGTTAAGGATGAGATTCTCTCCCGGGAGGTTCCTTCCAGCGTGGACTCTTTGATTGCACTCGCCATCCGCATAGAACGACGGGTAGATCTTCGTCACCGAGCTCGTGGAAGAGAGCTCGCGTTAACGGGGTTTCCCTTCTCCGCATCTCGACCATCTCCTTCCATCGGCTCAGAGACTGAGCCCATGCAGCTGGGAGGTGTTCACATCTCGACTAAGGAGAGGGAACGGAGAATCACCAACCGCCTTTGCTTCTATTGCGGTTCTGCTGGACATTTTGTCATGTCATGTCCAGTTAAAGGCCAGAGTTCATTAGTAAGCGGAGGGCTACGGGTGAGCGCTACTACTCTGGTCTCTCCATCAAGATCCTGTACTACCTTGTCGGTCCATCTACGCTGGACCGGGTCGGCTGCTTCCTGCAGTGCCTTGATAGACTCTGGGGCTGAGGGTTGTTTTATGGACGAAGCATGGGCTCGGAAACATGACATTCCTCTCAGAGAGTTAGGGAGGATCACACCCATGTTCGCCTTAGATGGTAGTCCTCTCCCCAGTATCAGATATGAGACATTACCTTTAACCCTCACAGTATCTGGTAACCACAGTGAGACCATTTCTTTTTTGATTTTTTGTTCACCTGTTACACCTGTTGTTTTGGGTCATCCCTGGCTAGTATGTCATAATCCTTCTATTAATTGGTCTAGTAATTCTATCCTTTCCTGGAACGTTTCTTGTCATGTGAAGTGTTTAATGTCTGCTATCCCTCCTGTTTCTTCTGTCCCCTCTACTCAGGAGGAGCCTGGTGATGTGACAGGAGTGCCGGAGGAATATCATGATCTACGCACGGTCTTCAGTCGGTCCAGAGCCAACTCTCTTCCTCCTCACCGGTCGTATGATTGTTGTATTGATCTCCATCCGGGGACCACTTCTCCTCGGGGTAGATTATTCTCTCTGTCGGCTCCAGAACGTAAGGCTCTCGATGATTATCTGTCTGCTGAAGGCATTCAGATGGATCCCGCTAAGGTCCAGGATGTCAGCGATTGGCCTGTTCCTAAGTCACGTGTCGAGTTACAGCGCTTTCTCGGTTTCGCTAATTTCTATCGGCGTTTCATTCGTAATTTCGGTCAAGTGGCTGCCCCTCTCACAGCTCTGACTTCTGTCAAGTCTTGCTTTAAGTGGTCTGGTTCCGCCCAGGGAGCTTTTGATCTCCTCAAGAAGCGTTTTACATCCGCCCCTATCCTTGTTACTCCTGACGTCACTAAACAATTCATTGTCGAGGTTGACGCTTCAGAGGTGGGCGTGGGAGCCATTCTGTCCCAGCGCTTCCAGTCTGACGATAAGGTCCATCCTTGCGCTTACTTTTCTCATCGATTGTCGCCATCGGAACCCGAGGGGATTCTCCCTGAAGGGCGTGTTGTCGGGTTGACTGTCTGGGGAATTGAGAGACAGGTAAAGCAAGCACTCACTCACACTGCGTCGCCGCGCGCTTGTCCTAGTAACCTTCTGTTCGTTCCTGTCTCTATTCGTCTGGCGGTTCTTCAGTGGGCTCATTCTGCCAAGTTAGCTGGTCACCCCGGCGTTCGGGGTACGCTTGCTTCTATTCGCCAGCGGTTTTGGTGGCCTACTCAGGAGCGGGACACGCGCCGTTTCGTGGCTGCTTGTTCGGACTGCGCGCAGACTAAGTCAGGTAACTCTTCTCCTGCCGGTCGTCTTAGACCGCTTCCCATTCCTTCTCGACCATGGTCTCAGATCGCCTTAGACTTTATGACCGGTCTGTCTTCGTCTGCGGGGAGGACTGTGAGAGCCGCCAATAAACGTAGGATTAAGAGTCCTAGGTATTGTCGCGGTCAGAGAGTGTGGCTTTCCACTCGTAACCTTTCCCTTACGACAGCTTCTCGCAAGTTGACTCCGCGGTTCATTGGTCCGTTCCGTGTCTCTCAGGTCGTTAATCCTGTCGCTGTGCGACTGCTTCTTCCGCGACATCTTCGTCGCGTCCACCCTGTCTTCCATGTCTCTTGTGTCAAGCCTTTTCTTCGCGCCCCCGTTCGTCTTCCCTCCCCCCCTCCCGTCCTTGTCGAGGGCGCTCCTATTTACAAGGAACGGAGGATCATGGACATGCGTTCTCAGGGACGTGGTCACCAGTACTTAGTGGATTGGGAGGGTTACGGTCCTGAGGAGAGGAGTTGGGTTCCTTCTCGGGACGTGCTGGACCGTTCGTTGATTGATGATTTCCTTCGTCGCCGCCAGGGTTCCTCCTCGAGTGCGCCTGGAGGCGCTTGGTGAGTGGGGGGGTACTGTCATGTTTTGGCTTTGATCATCATGTCTTGTCCCTGTGCTTCCCTCTGCTGGTCTTATTAGGTTCTTTCCCTCTTTCTATTCCTCTCTCTCCTCCTTCCTCTCTCCCTCCCCCGCTCTCTCTCTCTATCGTTCCGTTCCTGCTTCCAGCTGTTTCTCTTTCTCCTAACGACCTCATTTACTCTTTCACACCTGTCTCCTATTTTGCCCTCTGATTAGAGTCCCTATTTCTCCCTCTGTTTTCCGCTTCTGTCTTTGTCGGATTCTTGTTTGAGGTTAGCTGCTCTGTGTCCTTGTTCCGCCCTGTTGTTGTTTTTGCATTTGTCAGATGTTGCGTGTGAGCAGGTGTCTATGTCAGCTACGGTCTGTGCCTTCCTGAAGCGACCTGCAGTCGGTGGTCGCGTCTCCAGTCGTTCCTCTCTACTGACAAGAGGTTTTCAGTTTCCTGTTTTGGATTACCTTTGGATTATATCCAGGAACATCATTGTTTGTTTAAGACTGGAATAAAGACTCTGTTTCTATTACGTCGCTTTTGGGTCCTCCTTCATCAGCATAACAGATTGATTGGATGTTCTGGTCCTGAGGCTTCAGTGTGTTAGTAGAACAGGTTTGTGAACTCAGCCCCAGGACCAGCTGGATGAGGGGACTCTTTTCTTTGCTCAGCTCTTGGTATTGCAGGGCTTGGTAGTGATATGAGAGGGGGTCACTGTATTTTAGATGTTTCCAAAACTTAATTGCTCTTTTTTGAGTTTTTATTATTAGTGGATATTTGCCTAATTCTGCCCTGCATGCATTGTTTGTAGTTTTCCTCTGGACATGTAGGAGAATCTTACAGAACTCTGCATGCAGGGTTTCAATGGGATGTTTGTCCCATTTGATGAAATCTTGTTTTGCAAGTGGACCCCACACCTCGCTGCCATAAAGTGCAATTGGTTCAATGACATATTCAATTAGTTTTAGCCAGATTTTAATAGGTATTTCAATTTGAATTTGCTTTTTAATTGCGTAGAATGCCCTGCGTGCTTTCTCTCTCAGTTCATTCACTGCCTCATTAAGGTGTCCAGTTGAGCTTATTTTTAAACCTAAGTAATTGTAGTGTGTGCAGTACTCTATATATTTTGTACCAATTGAGAACTTTGGTCTAATTCCCTGAGATCTGGATCTTCTCTGGAAAATCATTATTTGAGTCTTTTTGGGGTTTACTGCCAGGGCCCAGGTCTGGCAGTACTGCTCTAGCAGATCCAGGCTCTGCTGTAGGCCATGTGCTGTGGGTGACAACAGGCATAGGTCATCTGCGAAGAGTAGGCATTTAACCTCTGAATTATGGAGACTAACACCAGGGGCTGAGGATTTATCTAGAATAGTGGCCAATTCGTTGATGTAAATATTGAAGAGTGCAGGGCTCAGATTACAACCCCGATGTCTCTCTCTCTCTCTGTCTCTGTCTCTCAATTCAATTCAATTCAATTCAATTGACTTTATTGACATGGTAAGTTCGTTATTACTTACATTGTCAAAGTATACATATCGAAAAATAAAAATCAAATATATATGTATATACAAAATATATATATATTTATATATAAATAAATGGTGGGACCAACAGCAATAATAACAGTAGTAGTGGACATGGGATTACCATTAACAACAACTACAACAACAATATTAATCAGAACAACAATAAATTAAAGCAACAGTAGTAGACCAGTGTCAATATGACTTGAGAAGACATATGACCTGGTATGATAGACAAAACAAAACTAAGCTAAATGGGAAATATTATCAATATTACTTTGCATTTTTCACTGGCTGTCTCTCAGGTTGTGGCAGGAGGACACATATTTGGCTGCCAAAACTGCACATTTTGGCTTTTCACCCAATAAATATTTGATTTTTTCTTCATCTTTTATAGTTTCAAATTCTTTGTATTGAGTTATAATTTTGGGAAAGAAATATGCTCTTAGGTCTGAGTATTTGTCACAGTGTAGTAGGAAATGCACCTCTGTCTCTACCTCTCCTCTGGAGCAGAGTGAGCACAGCCTGTCCTCTCTGGGCAGCCAGGTTTGTCTGTGACGACCGGTCTCTATAGCCAGACGGTGCTCACTGAGTCTGTACCTAGTCAATGTTTTCCTCAGTTTTCTATCAGTCACAGTGGTCAGATAGTCTGCCACCATGTACTGTCTGTTTAGAGCCAAATAGCATTGAAGTTTACTTAGATTTTTTGTGGTGTCTTTCCAATAGGTTATCTATTTTTCTTTTTGTTTTGTGATGATCTCTCTCTCTCTCTCTCTCTTTGTCTCTGTCTCTGTCTCTCTCTCTCTCTATGTCTCTCTCTCTCTCTCTCTCTGTCTCTGTCTCTGTCTCTGTCTCTCTCTCTCAATTCAATTAAATTCAATTCAAGGGGCTTTATTGGCATGGGAAACATGTGTTAACATTGCCAAAGCAAGTGAGGTAGATAATATACAAAAGTCAAATAAACAATAAAAAATGAACAGTAAACATTACACATACAGAAGTTTCAAAACAATAAAGACATTACAAATGTCATATTATATATATATGCAGTGTTGTAACAATGTACAAATGGTTAAAGCACACAAGTTAAAGTAAATTAACATAAATATGGGTTGTATTTACAATGGTGTTTGTTCTTCACTGGTTGCCCTTTTCTGGTGGCAACAAGTCACAAATCTTGCTGCTGTGATGGCACACTGTGGAATTTCACCCACTAAATATGGGAGTTTATCAAAATTGGATTTGTTTTCGAATTCTTTGTGGATCTGTGTAATCTGAGGGAAATTTGTCTCTCTAATATGGTCATACATTGGGCAGGAGGTTAGGAAGTGCAGCTCAGTTTCCACCTCATTTTGTGGGCAGTGAGCACATAGCATGTCTTCTCTTGAGAGCCATGTCTGCCTACGGCGGCCTTTCTCAATAGCAAGGCTATGCTCACTGAGTCTGTACATAGTCAAAGCTTTCCTTAAGTTTGGGTCAGTCACAGTGGTTAGGTATTCTGCCACTGTATACTCTCTGTTTAGGGCCAAATAGCATTCTAGTTTGCTCTGTTTTTTTGTTAATTCTTTCCAATGTGTCAAGTAATTATCTTTTTGTTTTCTCATGATTTGGTTGGGTCTAACTGTGCTGTTGTCCTGGGGCTCTGTGGGGTGTGTTTGTGTTTGTGAACAGAGCCCTAGGACCAGCTTGCTTAGGGGACTCTTCTCCAGGTTCATCTCTCTGTAGGTGATGGCTTTGTTATGGAAGGTTTGGGAATCGCTTCCTTTTAGGTGGTTGTAGAATTTAACCTGTCTAGGATCAGCGTGGCGCTAGCGGCACCCCCCCCCCCCCCCCCACTGAAAAACCAGTGCCGCGAAATTCAAAAAAAATATTTTTTTAAAATATTTAACTTTCACACATTAAAGTCCAATACAGCTAATGAAAGACACAGATCTTGTGAATCCAGTCAACATTTCCGATTTTTAAAATGTTTTACAGGGAAGACACAATATGTAAAGATGTACATCTATTACCTAAAAACACATTAGCATAATCCACCATCTTTTATTTGTCCACCAACACCAGTAGCCATCACCAATTCGGCTAAACTAAGATATTTATAGCCCCTAACCAACAAAAAAACTCATTAGATGACAGTCTGATAACATATTTATGGTATGGGATAGGTTTTGTTAGAAAAAAGTGCATATTTCAGGTAGATGGCATAGTTTACAATTGCACCCACCATCACAAATGGACTAGAATAATTACAATGAGCAACGTGTTTACCTAACTACTAATCATCAAACATTTCGTAAAAATACACAGCATACACGAATCGAAAGACACAGATCCTGTGAATACAGACAATATTTCAGATTTTCTAAGTGTCTTACAGCGAAAACACAATAAATCGTTATATTAGCTTAGCACATAGCAATTAGCAGCCCAGCATTGATTCTAGCCAAAGTGAGCGATAAAAGTCAACATCGCCAAAAGATATTAATTTTTTCACTAACCTTCTCAGAATTCTTCCGATGACACTCCTGTAACATCACATTACAACATGCATATACAGTTTGATCGAAAATGTTTATATTTAGCCACCAAAATCATGGTTAGACAATGTGAAATGTAGACAGGCTGGTCAGAAAATGTCCTTGCGCCACTTAGACAGTGATCTACTCTTATACATAAATACTCATAAACGTGACTAAAAAATATAGGGTGGACAGGGATTGATAGACAATTTAATTCTTAATACAATTGCGTTATTACATTTTTTAATTTATCCTTACTTTTCAATACAGTTTGCGCCAAGCGAAGCTACGTCAAAAAACATGGCGTCCTAAGCCACTAAAATGTTTCGACAGAAACACGATTTATCATAATAAAAATGTCCTACCTTGAGCTGTTCTTCCATCAGTATCTTGGGCAAAGGATCCTTTCTTGGGAGAAATCGTCTTTTGGTGGAAAGCTGTCCTCTTGCCATGTGGAAATGTCAACTGCGTTCGGGATGAACTGAAAAGCGTGCCCAACTTTTCACATCGTTGCAAAAATAAATGTCCCAAAATCGCACTAAACGGATATAAATTGCTATAAAACGCTTTAAATTAACTACCTTATGATGTTTTTAACTCCTATAACGAGTGAAAAGATGACCGGAGAAATATAACAGGCTAAACTAACGCTTGGAACAGGTGCGCGCCGGGGTCCTCTAGGCTCATGACGCAGCTCCCAAAGAATGACTAGCTTCAGGGTTTTTTGATTTGTAGGGCCTGTGAACGCGCAATCGACCCCGTTGGAATCGTCATCACGTAAAGGCATCCAGGGGAAGACGTAAGAAGTGTCCGTATAGTCATAGCAACGACAGTGCCCTTTTAAATGACTTCAGAAGAGTGGCCAACATTTCTCAAATCTGACTCCATGTCAGGGAAATTGCTGTAGAATGGGCTCTGTTCCACTTAGAGACAAAATTTCAACTCCTATAGAAACTATAGACTGTTTTCTATCCAATAATAATAATAATATGCATATTGTACGATCAAGGATTTTGTGGGAAGCCGTTTAAAAAATTAGCCACATTAGCATAAATAGTCTAAACAGCGCCCCCATCCCCAACAGGTTAACGGCTCTTTTCTGGATTTTGATAATTAGTGGGTATCGGCCTAATTCTGCTCTGCATGCATTATTTGGTGTTCTACGTTGTACACGGAGGATATTTTTGCAGAATTCTGCATGCAGAGTCTCAATTTGGTGTTTGTCCCATTTTGTGAAATCTTGGTTGGTGAGCGGACCCCAGACCTCACAACCATAAAGGGCAATGGGCTCTATGACTGATTCAAGTATTTTTAGCCAGATCCTAATTGGTATGTTGAAATTTATGTTCCTTTTGATGGCATAGAATGCCCTTCTTGCCTTGTCTCTCAGATCGTTCACAGCTCTGTGGAAGCTACCTGTGGTGCTGATGTTTAGGCCGAGGTATGTATAGTTTTTTGTGTGCTCTAGGGCAACGGTGTCAAGATCGAATTTGTGGTCCTGGCGACTGGACCTTTTTTGGAACACCATTATTTTGGTCTTACTGAGATTTACTGTCAGGGCCCAGGTCTGACAGAATCTGTGCAGAAGATCTAGGTGCTGCTGTAGGCCCTCCTTGGTTGGTGACAGAAGCACCAGATCATCAGCAAACAGTAGACATTTGACTTTGGATTCTAGTAGGGTAAGACCGGGTGCTGCAGACTGTTCTAGTGCCCGCGCCAATTCGTTGATATATATGTTGAAGAGGGTGGGGCTTAAGCTGCATCCCTGTCTCACCCCACGACCCTGTGTGAAGAAATGTGTGTGTTTTTTGCCAATTTTAACCGCACACTTGTTGTTTGTGTACATGGATTTTATGATGTCGTATGTTTTACCCCCAACACCACTTTCCATCAATTTGTATAGCAGACCCTCATGCCAAATTGAGTCGAAGGCTTTTTTGAAATCAACAAAGCATGAGAAGACTTTGCCTTTGTTTTGGTTTGTTTGGTTGTCAATTAGGGTGTGTAGGGTGAATACATGGTCTGTTGTACGGTAATTTGGTAAAAAGCCAATTTGACATTTGCTCAGTACATTGTTTTCATTGAGGAAATGTACGAGTCTGCTGTTAATGATAATGCAGAGTATTTTCCCAAGGTTACTGTTGACGCATCTTCCACGGTAGTTATTGGGGTCAAATTTGTCTCCACTTTTGTGGATTGGGGTGATCAGTCCTTGGTTCCAAATATTGGGGAAGATGCCAGAGCTAAGGACGATGTTAAAACCTGTTGTGGCTGCAGGGTGAATATTGAAAAAACTGGAAAATATGTGCACATTTTCAAACGGCCTCTTAAGAAATTTTTTATTTTACAATATGCATATATTTACTACTGTTGGATAGATAACAGTCTATAGTTTCTAAAAAGGTTTGAATTATTTCTCTAAGTCGAACATAAATATTTTTACAGCCATTTTCCCAGCCGAATTGAGATTTCCAAAATGCGATGTGTCCCTTTAAGACCTTGTCTATAAAAGGTCATTACACTTAGGACCGTAGAAACACGTCACACTCCTTCATCAGGGTGTAATGCGGAAGTGAGAATTGAAAGGAGTCGAATATCTCGTCCATGGACTGAATACCACACCTTCTTGTGAGACCTGCGCAGTTAAAAAAAAAATCCGGGCGCTTGGCAGAATTTGGTCTCGGCTACTGGAAGAAGGTCGATAACGGTGAATATGATCTCTGACTTCGATATTATTTGATACATGTCACAAAATCATCCTAAAGTATGTTTTTTCAATATACTTTAATTATATTATTGCAATTTATTCTGGACTTTAGACGTGATGTTTTGGAAGAATGTTTTGAAGACAGAAAGTTTAGCGCCACATAGCCGTGGTGCTTGCTAACCAAAGAGGGAAATATTTCGTTCTGGAACCCAACTAAAGACTGTACTGGACATTGGACCCCGTTACAACATTCTGATGGAATATCAACAAAGATAAGGACCCAATTTGGGATGCTTTTTCATATATCTGTCGAACTGTTGTATGCTAACTGTGCTAACTGTGCTAGGCTAGCGCTTGACTTATGCTAGTGCTGCCTTATGCTAGCTTATGTTGTTAGCTAATATAACGATATATTGTGTTTTCGCTGTAAAACACTTCAAAAATCGGAAATATTGGCTTTATTCACACGATATCTGTCTTTCATTAGCTATCCACCATATGTTTTTCTGAATGTTTTATGAGGTGTAATTAGTAGACGACGTTGGTGTATGTATTTTCTCTGGCTACTCCCGTCTGGATTCAGACTGTAGCTATGTGGTAGCATTTATGGGTAGCATCAATGTAAAACTGATTTATAGCTAAAATATGCACTTTTTATGAACAAAACATAGATTTATTGTGTAACATGTTATATGACTTTCATCTGAGGTAGTTTTTTCTGGGTTCTTTAGGTTGGTTTTAGTTTATTTCGGTTGGCTTGTGCATGCTACTTGAATCATAATTCATACATCATAATCATATTCATACGTGTCTGTCCACTTTTGTATTTGGTGGTGAGCTAACATAAATATATGTGGTGTTTTCTCTGTAAAACATTTAAAAAATCGGACATGTTGGCTGGATTGACAAGATGTTTATCTTTCAAATGCTGTATTGGACTTGTTAATGTGTGAAAGTTAAAAAAAATTAAAAAATAGATTTTGAATTTCGCGCCCTGCAGCTGTTGTCATTTTCGTTCCGACGTCGGGCTTGCAGCCCAAACAGGTTAAAGAGTTTTAATATAGCCATTTGGAATTTATTGTCTGTATATTTGATCATTTCATTAAGGATACCATCAACACCACAGGCCTTTTTGGGTTGGAAGGTTTTTATTTTGTCCTGTAACTCATTCAAGGTAATAGGAGAATCCAGTGGGTTCTGGTAGTCTTTATTATTGATTCTAGGATTTGTATTTGATCATGTATATGTTTTTGCTCTTTATTCTTTGTTATAGAGCCAAAAAGATTGGAGAAGTGGTTTACCCATACATCTCCATTTTGGATAGATAATTCTTCGTGTTGTTGTTTGTTTAGTGTTTTCCAATTTTCCCAGAATTGGTTAGAGTCTATGGATTCTTCAATTACATTGAGCTGATTTCTGACGTGCTGTTCCTTCTTTTTCCGTAGTGTATTTCTGTATTGTTTTAGTGATTCACCATAGTGAAGGCGTAGACTCAGATTTTCCGGGTCTCTATGTTTTTGGTTGGACAGGTTTCTCAATTTATTTCTTAGATTTTTGCATTCCTTATCAAACCATTTGTCATTGTTGTTCATTTTCTTCGGTTTTCTATTTGAGATTTTTAGATTTGATAGGGAAGCTGAGAGGTCAAATATACTGTTAAGACTTTCTACTGCCAAGTTTACACCTTCACTATTGCAGTGGAACGTTTTACCCAGGAAGTTGTCTAAAAGGGATTGAATTTGCTGTTGCCTAATTGTTTTTTGGTAGGTTTCCAAACTGCATTCCTTCCATCTATAGCATTTCTTAATGTTACTCAGTTCATTTGGCTTTGATGCCTCATGATTGAGTATTGCTCTGTTCAAGTAGACTGTGATTTTGCTGTGGTCTGATAGGGGTGTCAGTGGGCTGACTGTGAACGCTCTGAGAGACTCTGGGTTGAGGTCAGTGATAAAGTAGTCTACAGTGCTACTGCCAAGAGA